>NC_080433.1:70632626-70785095 GCF_028018845.1 Melospiza georgiana
CTATATTTTTAAATAACCTTTTCTACAGTCAGAGGTCTTTTTTAATGCTGACATTTTACCAGAACAGAAATAAACACATTACAAGGCTTTTAAAATATTGTTCATCTCCTCCTACCTATAGAGACTTCACTGTTCATCCCTGCTCTGAGAAATAAGCCAGATAGAATTTAATTTAATGGGAACTATTCCTTAATACTCTCATTCCTAGAAACTCCCACTTCATTCCATTTTTCATATTCAAATCACAGAAATATTTAAAATCCCTGCTCTTTTTTTTTAATTGTGATCCACAGGTCTTTCATATCTTCCCACTCCAAAAGTGTGTCTTATACATAATTCTGAGAATCATATAATTTTCATTCTTTTCAGAAGATGCATTGGCTCATCATATCTTATTTCAATAGTTACAGTACACTATGACAGCATAAATGAAATCTGAAGATGTGGCTGGACTTTTAACTCTCCATTTATCCTCTGAGAACCAAATTCTGAAAGCTGATTAATTTTTCAAGATTCCTGAAATATCTTATTTGAATTAGAGAGTGTGTATCAATCTGAATATATGGAAAATCACTTAGCATAAATGTAATCTGCTAATCTGGTGCATTTTTGCCCCTGCTGGGTTTTTTATTTCACTGTGGCTGTTATTTCAACTACTTGTTTAAACACACTGAAGATGTGGATAAAAACAGAGAAAGTATTGTAAAAGGCTGTTTCTACACTTAAGCAGGTCAAATGGAACTGAAACTCATTAGTGACCCTAATTCCATCATAAAAATCATGACAACTTTGTAAAATATACATTTAACCTATGTTATGACACTCATGTCTAGAAAGGGGATTTGATCAGTTAATATGAAAACTACCAGGGTAGTTCCATTAATCAGATTTTGTTTCTTTTATGGATATGAATGTTGAGAAAGTGTGAGTTTGGGAAATGTGTTTATTATGTTATCCTTTTAACCTCATGAACTGTTTAGTGTATTTAATGTAGAATTGCATCAATCACTCTTTCCAGACAAGACTCTGCACAGATACTTTGCATTCCTGAGAAATCACATGAATAAAGTAAGAGGTAATAATCAATAAGCAAACCAAGGAAATCTACATAAAAAGATTTTTTGCTATTTTTTATTTTCCCCTGGGGTGGTGAATCACTGCTGTCCTAAGCAGGGTCAGGTATTGCCCAGGGGAATGAACAGTGGCCTCAAGAGCACTGTGGCAGTGGGATGGGGGCTAGAGGGCAATTGCAGCTGCAGGGAGGGCGGTGCTGAGCTGGATGGGGCAGCCCTGTGAGCAGGAGTGAACTGTGAACCTCCCATCATCACAGTCATGAACAGTCATGAACAGGAATGGGGCAGCCCTATCAGCAGGAGTGAACTGTGAACCTCCCATCATCACAGTCATGAACCTCCCAGCCAGGAGGGAGGACATTAAATTTTCAAACCACCCCAGGCAAGAATGAGTTTTAATCACCTCTTATGGTTATGGTCTTTGACTTACAGCAAAATCTTCTGTCAAGCAGGGAAGCACATACTGCATTAAACTTACCTTAGAAGAGGTAGTAAATGTATTTAAGAAGAGTCAGAGTAGGTGAGATGGTTTGCTGTATTCTGGGGTTTGGCAGAACTTGACAGCTCAGTTCTACCCCTTACTTCACCCATGTTCTTTGAGAAGGGACAAAGCATGCAGTCAGAGGAAAAGGACTGAATAGAGAGCTGTCTTGGCATACTCTGGGATATAGGAGAGGTCACATATGGTCCTTGCACATCTAAGCTGGAATGTTCTCACCTATGGTTTTTACACAGAAAAAAAAATTGCATGTAATCTCAAAGCATTTCCTGATTCCTCTATAAATTACTTAGAAGAAGATTTTTTTTGAACCCTAAGTTTCTTCAATGCAAGCAATTTAACAGTGAGCACAGTGTATGTACAGTCACGAGTTTACAGTCACAAACCTGGCTGTGGTTTCCCCCAAAGCAAAGAGAAGCTGCCAGGTCACTGGTGCCACCACTGATCCCCCTTGGGTTGGCCCCTGCATAAGTGGAAACCTAAACAACATTAAGACCTTTCTTACCTCCCAGTCAGAGGCCAAAAGTGTCACCCCCACAGAACTAGGATGACTACTGAATTCACCATCAATTGTTTTGGTGTCACAATATCCTGATGGCTGCTACCTGTTCAGAATTTGGTGGCTTTTTCCAATCTGTGAAAAGACATGACAGTCACAGACATCTTTTATGAAAAATCCTTTCCTTAGGATTTTTCCTTCTGATAAGCTGAGAGGCCTCAGGAACAAAATGTAAACAATGATTATCTGCTGCTGTGGAATGCAACAGGTGCATCTGGGATTGGTGTCATGTGGTTGTTTGTAATTAATGGCCAATCAAAGTCAGCTGGCTCAGACTCTCTGTCCGAGCCACAAGCCTTTGTTATAATTCTTTCCTATTCTATTCTTAGCTAGCCTTCTGATGAAATCCTTTCTTCTATTCTTTTAGTATAGTTATAATGTAATATATATCATAAAATAATAAATCAAGCCTTCTGAAACAGAGTCAGATCCTCGTCTCTTCCCTCATCCTAAAACCCCTGTGAACGCCACCACACATGACCTGTTGTAATTCTGCTGAGTGACTCCTCATCCTCACCGAAATCACAGGTGACAGGTTGCATTATTATTCCACATTCAGCAATTTACTTCTGTTTATAAATTAACCTCATTATGTAGGAATGTAAGCTATTTTAGGATAAATTGAGACTAAGAGACTGCTCTAAGTCTATTTCTCTTTAGAGTTAGCACACATGAACTACAGTGAACAAGCTCATGATCTTCATCTTTCACCTGGCAGATGCTCTTCGTGCTGTGTGAAAAGTGATTCATGAAACTGGTCACAAAGGGCAAACCTCAGAGTAATTTTACATTTAATCTTTGTTCTCTAGTTTATTTTACACAAAGTAGGAACAGGCAAAATTGTTTCATTTTACCACCTTACTCGTACACCACACTTTGGCAAATGAGATGCTTATCTCAGTGTGGAGAGCATTTTTGTCTGCTTAGTCAAGCCAGAAAGGAGATTGATGAAGACATGAAAAGGGAAAAAGAAATAAAAGTCAAAAGGGGAAGTGTGAAATAGGTCAGAATTTTAATGAACGAGTGTATATACAGTGCATATAATGCATAAAAATTGTGCATATCTGATTCCTTCCGGTAAAGGATTACAGGCACTTCATTTAGGAAATCTCTTAAATCAGCCAATATTTACAATGTCTCTGAGCCAGATAAGACTGTCAGAATTGACATCCAGGGCTGAAGCAAAGTCCAGAGCCTTTCACCAGATGATCATCAGTAACTTATTTCTCAGGCAAAAATCACATAAAGTGAGAAAAACACAGGCTAATTTTTTGTAATGTTCCTGCCTACTTTCAGCACCCCAGGAAATCCTGAGCTAGACACTTCATCCAGGCATGGTACACACACACACACACACACACACACCCCTATACATCCCAGGATGGAGCTAGGCCAGATTAATTCATCAGAGCTCATTTTTAAACTCATGTGCACTTGTGGTCAGTGTCCTACAGCAATGCATCCTACTAGTTACAAAACATGCATTGTGAAAATGTACTGCCTTCAAATCTTCTACATTATAATCTTGAGGAGTGATAACTTCTCTCTATAACTACTGTCCAGTACAGATCATAATTTTAAAAACCCCTCTAATCTCTATAGTCCACTTTGTAGGTAGACTTTCATCTCTAAATTCTAATGCTTTTAAGAGCCCTTCATGGCTTATGCAAATCTCTGCTTTGGAAATCCTTTTTTGTGTAATGAATTTGCACTAATTGAATGCCTGACTCATTGGCTTAATTAAATGGAAACATCTTTCATGAATCACAATATTTGTTTGCAGGATTGAGAAAAAATAGGTGTGTGGAGGAGTTCCCCTGAGTATATACAAATTTTATTCAGAAAATGCAGTGTGGCTGCACTAACTTGATTAGGACTGATGATTAAGTAACTGGCATGAGTGGTTGTAGCCATGATATTTTATGAAAAATCGTTTCCTTAGGATTTTTTTTTCTCCTGAGAATATGAGAGGCCTCAGGAAAAAAATGTAAACATTGATTATCTGCTGCTGTGGAATGCAACAGGTGCATCTGTGATTGGTCTCATGTGGTTGTTTCTAATTAATGGCCAATCACAGTCAGCTGGCTCAGACTCTCTGTCCAAGACACAAGCTTTTGATATCATTCTTTCCTTTTCCATTCTTAGCTAGCCTTCTGATGAAATCCTTTCTTCTATTCTTTTAGTATATTTTTAATATAATATATATGATAAAATAATAAATCAAGCCTGAAACATGGAGTCAACATTCTCGTCTCTTCCCTCATCCTAAGAGCCCTGTGAACACCACCACAAGTGGTAAGGAAACATCATACATCACCACAACCAGATCAACATGTATTTATTTATGTCTTAGTCCACAAAAACTGTGAGATAAGTTAAGAATCCCCTAAGCACAGAGTCCTCTTTTCTGTATTAACTGCTTATGATTCTTATTCATGCAAGGCCAAGCTGCTGTATTCTACTAGACGCTCAAGTAAGCACAAAAGAACCACTAGATGGCATTTGTTAGCTGCAAATGAGCTAAATCCTACCAGCTCTGAAGGAGGACTGCAGGGAAATTATTTATCTACTAATAACAGTCACGTGGATTGTTTCAGGTGAACAATATTGTGATTTAGGAGGGGGGAAAAAATTATAATTAGAGATAAAATTAAATCCAGAACATCAGGGACACAAAAGAGTCTTGTAGAAGTGATAAGAACAGCTGCTCCAAAAGCAAAATTCTTGGCAAGGAAAAAATACATTTGAGACTGACAGACAAGCAAAAATCTTCCCAGGGGTTCTCACAGGTAAGAGTTACTTTCCTGTTGCAGAAGTTGCATTCCTGCTTGTCCAAACAGTTCAAAGCCCTGACCTTATTTCCCTTCATTCCACCAGGATCCTGAGCCACTCTCTGGGATCTTGGTCCCAGTCTCCCCCAGTGAGCAACACCTCTGCATGTGCAACGCAGAGCTCCCACCCTGAGCAATCTGAGCTCCCCAGCCCCTGAGCATCGCAGCCATGCCCATCTCTGGCACCTGCCCTGCTCATCTGGAGCTCCCTGACCTGCCACCCTGGCTGGCCTTTGCCACGTCCCTGTCCCCACTGCTTTTCCCATTTCATTCAGGTTCTGAATGCCAACCCCAGCTCCCCCTGGCAGACCTTACCCTGCCCCACATGCAGGGTGATATCCCAGCCTGGCTCTACTCAGCTGAGTTGTTATCTGCAAGCAGTGTGCTTGAAGCAAAATAAGAGAAAAGGTTACAAAGTACATGTTTTTCCTATTAAAAAAAAAAAACTGTATATGAAAACATCTGAGGCTATTCATAACAAACCTCAGTAGGAACCTGAATTGCTTCAAAACCTCCCTCTGGGATTTGTAGAAATGAGGGATTGCCCCTTTTCCTGCTTTTTCAGCCCAGTGCCTCCCCACCCTGCAGTCCAGACTGCTGGGGTGCAGCACAGGGCAGCAGTCTGACACATGACGTAAAGCACTGGAGGGCATTTCCAAGTCTCTGCTTTGTTTTGCTTTCAGCCAAAGGGTTTTCAGCTGTCAGGTGTTCTTTTTTTCCAACAAAAATAAAAGATTAAATTGTCTGCAGAAAGCAGGCACCTTCCAAAAAATGTCCTTCTAAAGAAAACCCAATATCCTGCTGGAAAACAGCTTCGGTGGAAAACAACCAACAAGAACTTTGTGTGGTTTTGTCCCAAGGCCAGATGCTTCCCTTAAAACTTAACCCACTTTTAGAGAGACACTTGCTGCTTCATTGTAAGAAAAGGGAAAAGACAGAAATCATGTTCCAATGGTCACTGAGACTGTCTAACGTGAGCATCTAATAATTGATCAAACATCTCTCTGTTTAATTATGGAGACTGAGGCACAGTTGGGCTGACCAGACAGTTTGCATTGCTGCTGTTCTGCTCCGGGCATTTTGAGTGGAATTTTGCAGAACCAAAATGGCATTTTGTAGGCACACAGTTGGTGGTGATTGGGGTGGGTCTGTGGCTGAGCCCCATCCCCAGTGGGCACAGCTGTGAGCAGCACTGACAGCAATGAGCCAGGGAGTGCCCAGGGGCCCTGAGCAACACCAAAGGGAACAGAGGGCACACAGGGGCAGTGCATCAACATGGGGGATATAAATGTTGGGCTAAAGGACAAAAAGGACAGATTATTGAAGCTTTCTGAAGGGGGGAGGTGTTGCTCTGTGTGGGTTGGAGTTTCTGATGTCACATGGTGATACTCTGTGTATTGTGGCTGTCTAGACTGTAGCGATGCTGCCGCAGTATTTGTGTATCAACAGCTTATAATGCTAACACCAACATATTAGTTAAGCTGGAAATAACATCCAGAGCCTGTTGAAATCATTCCAGTGTGTTAAAATTATGTCAGTATTATCATCTGTAAAAACAACCTTATATTTGATTCATGTTGATAGTTTATTTTTAAGCTGAGGTGGTCAAGAGCAGAATATCTTTGGTTCTGGATTATGACTGTTGTGTATTCTTTGATGACCAACATGTTTGATAGTCCAATATGTGTATTACAATAGTTTTACTGTCATAGAAATAACTGCATACCTGTTATTAAACTCAAAAATAAACGATAATATAACAACTGAGTTATTCATAGATTTGGAAATGGGTTATTAATTTCAGTTACCAATTATTGTGTCATTACAGTATATTATTTAGCTATTTAGAAATGAACAGAAGCTGTAATTTCAAAGTCAATCTTGCTGATGTTTCCAAATGGATTTTGTGTAATTCTTCCTGCAAATACAAAGTTTGCAAAAACAAAGTTCATGATGAGCTGAAATTCCCCATAAAGAGTTGCTGAATAAATATTTGCATAAAAATAGCTTCATCAAATTTAAGCTTTACTGAGTCTCAATCATGAGACTATATATATAGATTAAAAATAATATAGAAAAAATATTTTTGCCCTGTATTTGCAAATAGAAAAAAAAAAAAAAAAGTCGGGATGGAAGAGACCATTGAATCAAACAGTGGGTCAAGATGCAAATAATTTTATGGACTTTCACTTCTCAGACAGTATTTTTTAGGCAGTTCTTAGCAAGAGCAATCAAGTTGCTTAAGGGTTAAAATATTTTGAAGATACTTGCTATGACTAAAGGCACAGATTTGGTCCAGTGCTCTGCTATTTTTACCTCTGTGCTATGAATTTTCAAGTGTCTGCAATTTAATACTCTTGTCACCTTCACAGAAGGAACCGAAAGCATTTCACGAACCACATCGAACGTTCCCAGAGTCCAGCAGGTCCCTCTTGAAAGAGAGAAAAAAACACCTAAGCCAAACAAAATTCATTCCTGGTTCACTGGTGGCATCTGGTGGCCACCCTGGAAACCAGCAGCGTGTGCCATTTGGAATTTGCATTCCAGGTTTAGGACAGGTGATGGGATCTCAGCTCTCCTGCATGGCTTCTCCACAGGGCAGAACTCCTCCTCTCCCTGGTTACCAGGTCCCTTCTTGGTTTTCCTGCCTGTTTTTGCTGTTTCCTCCTATTCTTCTGGTTATTCACTCCAAACAGTCAGGGCAGGTGATTGTCACTTTTTGTTTTGTGTCTCACCTTGAGTCCTGTGTGCACTTTTGGGCACCACAATATAAAGGAGATTTAAACCTCATAGCAAGTGTCCAAAGGAGGGGCACAAAGATGGTGAAGAGCCTTGAGGGGAAGTTGCATGAGGAATGGCTGAGGTCACTTGTTCTGCTCAGCCTGGAGAAGAGGAGACTGCGAGGAAACTTCATCATGGTTTGCAACTTCCTCATGAGTCGGAGAGGAAGGGCAGGTGCTGATCTTCTCTCTGATAACCAGTGACAGGACATGAGGAAATGGCCTGAAGCTGTCAGAGGGTCTGGGTTTGATACTTGGAAGAGATTCTTCTCCCTGTTGGTGTTTGGGCACTGGAAGAGGCTCTCCAGGGAACTGGTCACAGAACCAAGCCTGACAGAATTCAATGCACATTTCAAGTGTCTGGACAGTGCTCTCAGGCACACAGCATGGCTCTGGGACTGCCCTGTGCAGGGACAGAAGTGAACTCAGTGATTCCTGTGGGTCTGTTCCAACTCAGGACATTTTGGCACCATGCTGATTACCCACCTCTCTCCTTCCCTCTGGTAAAGCCAGACCCTGGCTGCACTGTAGATCAAGGTGATGGTCTCTGGGGGAAGCTCACTGAGATCCCTGCACTCCCATCAGGGAGGTGAGGCTGCTCTGGGGTAACTGGACACAGCCCAGAGCTGAGAAACCCTTCTGTAGGTTCAGAGCTGCATCCAGGGCCGATGCCAGAACACTTAAACCCATTGGACTGGGGCTCTGAAGAGAACTGTTGAGAATTGAGCTCCAGGAGAGGCCAGAGGCATTTTAAATATGGTCTAGATTTAATTCCTGACATCTGCACTATTTATTCTTCTTTCCCATAACTACTCCTACTGCCTGACTACTCTTTGTTGACTCCTGGGAATGAGTGAGTTCAGAACATGATTAAGACATAATAAGGATAGCTGAAAGCTAGCACATGCCTGTGACATCTGCTCTGACTGGAGGAGGTGGAGACACCGAGGGCAAAAGTTAAGTTACTCCTTCACTCCATTCTTGGGAGAGCCAAGAATAAATAATAGTTCATTTTCATTCATGGGAATGCAAAATACAAGGAAATGTAGAGCAAGCCAGAGCCTAGCGAGGCCAGCTATGCTCATAAACTATATGTGTGGAATGTTTCCATAGGAAAAGATTGTTCCATGTACTGTTAGCAATCTCCAATGGTTCACTTAAAGATTAGCTTAAACTAAACAGATCATATCTTGAGTTTCTGAATTTCAGTGACTATCTGGCAAAGTCAGTAAAAAAAGAAAAAATCAGCTTCATGAAAAGTTGATGTAATAATCTTGTACTTTACCTACAGCGTATTCATGATAATTACTGAAGACTGTAAGGAAAACAAATAACTCACAATAAATTACTTCACAGTTATTTCTAATTTGGAGGGATGTTTTCCCACAAACACAAGTAACTCCCATAGTGGACACTCCCCAATCTTTTCCCCACACAAATTGCATTTGGGGACAATAAAGAATCAGGCTTTTACAACCATATGAGATTTCTATCCCATTCTTCAGGGAACACCAGTACCACTAATATGTAAATCCTCTTCCTGTACTCTGTCAAGTTATTAACTGTTATCCCTCCATTAAGTGTCCAAATGCATCCTAAAGAAAGTCTAACATATTTTGAACATTTATGGTTATAATTCTTCATTAAAAGCAAAGGTATGAAATAGTTTTATCACACATATTCTTATTAGACTAGTCTGTGAAGCCCTAGAAATTCTGAAGTTTGGTTTTGTTCTAAACAAAGAAAAAGTCTTAGGATTTTTCATAAAATGTGATATGTCAAAATATTTCATGTTATAGTTATAACTGAAATAATGATGTCTTAAGGAATCACTTTATTGTATTTAGAATATTTAGATAAATCCAAAAAGGACATTCTATTGACAGTTTTTCTATTGACAGTGTTTTTCTAGTGCTGCTTCAAAAGATTGGAAGATACAATTAGTATTTGCTGCTAACAAAAGGTTAGAAGATACAAAACTTATTTGAAAAATTTTTAGCAATTTCTACTATTGAAAACGCCTGTTTTGGATGCTCCTTCTCCACTACTAAATATGTATATAAAAAAAAAAGCCACTTGCTAATATACAACTACACTTGAATCATGGAATCATAGAATGGTTGGGGTTGGAAGGGATCTCAAAAGTTCATCTGGTTCCAACCCCCTGCCACAAGCAGGGCTGGGTCAGGTTGCTCAGAGCTCTATCCAAGCTGTTCTTGAACATTTCCAGAGATGGGGCATCTTTAGCTCCTCTGGGTTACCTGTTCCACTGGGTCACTGTTCTCTGATTATAGAATTTCTTTCTAACACCTGATCTATATCTCTTAGTTTAAAACTTTTAGTTTAAAACCACCCCCCCTTGTCCTATTTAAATTGGCCCGTGTAAGAAGTTGCTCAGTGATGCAAATTTGAAACACTTGAAAGCAAATGAGAAGCAGCCTTTTTTTTTTGTCTCTCTTTCTCTCTGTATTCACTGCATCACATCAGACAGAAGAGCTCTGCCTAACTCCCTTCAGACCCATTTGGTGCATGGCTTTGCAAGGGTTCCTCAGGGTGAGAGAGATAGATGAGAATCTCGGCTTCATGATCAGTAGGCTGGATTTATTATTTTATGATATATAATACATTATGACTATACTAAAAGGAATAGAGAGAAAAGTTACAGAAGCTGCTAAGCTAAGAATAGAATAGGAGCCTCCAAACAAGAGTATTACAGCGACCAGATGAAGATCTTCAGGGTGAGAGAAAGACGAGAATCTTGTTTGATGATCAGAAGGCTGGATTTATTGATATATGATATATAATACATTATAACTATACTAAAAAGAATATGGAGAGAAGTTGCCGAGGCTGCTAAGCTAAGAATAGAATAGGAAAGAATGAACAACAAAGTTCTGTGTCCAGGGAATCTGTCCCGGAGCTTGCTCCTGTGATTGGCCTTAATTGTAAACACGGAACATGATCCAATCACAGGAGCACCTGCTACATTCCACAGCAGCCAATAACAATTGTCTACATTCTTCTTCTGGGGCCTTTGCTTCCCAGAAGATGCACAAATCCTAAAGAAAGGATTTCTATGAAAATATGTCTGCAACACAAGAGAGCTCTCTGTGAATCTGTCCCAGAGAACCTGGTCCCTGATTGGCCCTTAATTGTAGACATGGAACATGGGCCAATGCCAGTTGCACCTGTTGCATTTCACAGCAGCAGGTAACCATTGTTTACATTCTTCTTCTGGGGCCTCAGCTTCCCAGAAGGGGAAAAAACCCTAAAAAGAGGATTTTTATGAAAAAATGTCGGTGACATCCATTCACTGAGGAGCTCCTGATCCCTTTTGGTCTCAGTGCTCCAGCAGCCAACCCGAGCACCCCTAGCCTTGCCCCATCCCTGCAGAAGGGGCTGTGCTGCTGTTTTGTGCTCTGAGCTGAGGCACAGCTGATGTGACACCCCCAGGCAGGGCCAGCACTGGAGCCTCCCAGGCTCCCACCCCAGCGCTGACGTGCAAAGCCCTGGAATGGATCAGTCCCCTGCTGGTACTGGAGCAATCCAGGCTGGGGTGCCGGCTCTGCCAGAGCAGGGGGAATGCTGCACACCAGCCGTGGGGCAGTGCTGACACGGATCACGCACATGTGCTGCTGGAGCGTGCCTGGGGTTCACGTGCCCCTGGAATTCTGGCACCACCATGTGCGTGTTTAGTCACTTCAGCATTTCCTTACGAAAGGAAGACCATGCTGCATACCTGGTACTGTTGTAACCCAGGAAATTCCTCTGGCTGCCCTGGGGGCTCGAGCCCCTGCCCAGGAGGCTCAGAGACCTTGGCACAGAGCCCAAGACACCTTGGCCTCTGATTTAGCCCTTGGAAAAAACAATTACCTACCTTATATGAAGAATTACAAGCCATGACACTCTAAGTAGAATGATACTGAATTTATCATGGGGTGAAAAATATATTTTTTTGGGGTTTTAAAATAGGGCAACATGGAAGAATTGGAGCATGTCCAGCATTTCTCCTTCTTCTTCTTGGTCTTCATCTTCTGCTGTGATGTTGGCACTTTTAGATTGTTTAAGAGTAGAAGCTCCCGTCTAACATAGGTGACAGGTATTGGAAAGTAATTGTAAATATTGTATATGTAGTTTTTTGTATAATAATATACCACTGCCCTGGGAGCAGGCAGAGTGCCTGGAACTGTCCTGCTGGATGGACCTCAGCTGGACAGGAGAAAGAATTTTATAGATAAGAAACAATAAACAATCTTGAGACTGAGAAATGAAGAGCCCTGACTCCTTCTTCAAGCACCAGTCTGGGAAAAGAGACTTTCTAACTTATCTCAGATACACTCTGACCAGAAAAGATTCTGAGATGGTACCGGTGTTTACACTTGATTATGTCATGTTTCTTTACAAAATGAAACTTTTTAAAAATTTATTTTTACTTCAGGATCCTTTCTAATGCACTTCTAGTTATTCCCTCTCCTTGTGTCATGACTTGAAAAGACTAATTTTCAATTTTTGCTGGTCTTATGCATTAAATTTGTTTCTCTCAAACTGTTTTTGCCTTTATTCTGAACGAGAAAAAAACTGAGCTTTAACATGATTTTCAAAGAACAATGCAAAAACATATGCATGTTCCTATTTTCGTAACACCTAGAAAGCATTACCAAGTCCATAATTTGCTTATTGTGCCTACCATTAAAAGTGTTCATTGCCAAAAAATTGATACAAATTTTTAACACATGAATAATTTTAATAAAGTTAATGTGCCTATCTGTTGATGAAAAGATGAATGAGCTATTTTTTTACTCTTTCAGAAATAGAATCTTAATGTTTACATTTTCTGAAATGTAACTCCTCCTAACTAACTCCTCCTAATTGTAAAATTTAAAATACATTGTAAAGAAAAGTCAAGAATAATGTTATTTTGTGTGAAAAAAAAAACCACACCAAGATATACAGGTTTATCAAAACCATGACTCTGTTACTTCAATAATGCAAGAAATCACAGATGAGTAGCCCAGTAAACTGATATTCAAACCAACAGTGTTGTTTACCTAGTAATGTAAAAAATACATGGTGATGCCAAAAAAAACCCCAAACCAAACCAAAACCAATAGGGGTTGTATTTTAATAAGTGGCATATCAATCTTAATAATGAAGGAATGTTTGCATAAGCATGTTCTAGAAGCAACCATCTTACCTTAGTTAGTGCAGCAGTTCCCATGATGTGATCATGAAAAGTCCCTTGATGTTTTTGCAAGACTTGGTTTGCTAAGCCAAGCGTCCTGGACAAATGCCACTGCATCTGGGGCTATAATGAGAATACTCTTTCTGCTGGTGCTCAAGTGATTCCCAGAATGAATTTTCATTTGTTTGTTCATGATCATTGCATGTTCGGTTAATCCAAACATGAAGCAGCAGAGCTTCAGCTCTACAGTCAGTGTTTTAGAAATCACCTCAAAGATATAATGATCCAAACTCACTAAATTTTTGTTCCAGAGCATGCATTCTCCTTTAGTGTTTCAGGATAAAACCTCTCCTGCTGAACAGACAGAAAGCCATATACTTTATACTGTTAAAACAGTCAGAATAACTGTAATTGAAAATATTCATTCTAAAATAACTAATTAAATTGCAGTGAAATGAACAAGTACACAGGACACTGAAGCATTTGAGAACAGGAAAAGGAAAAAAAAAGCCTGGGTGGATTTATTTTTCTTATTAAGTTGCTTGGCTCAGCTAATGGAAATACTGCACCTGCTTAAAATCTGAATTTTACTTGAATTAAACAAGCAATCTTCCACTTATCCTAAATTTTCATGTAGTTTATATATCAGTCCCTATAGCATTTGGAATTATGCTTACAAAAATATTATTCTGAAAATAGTTTTTTTTAGTCCTATGACAAGCAATATGGTTTTTAAAGTACAATCCTGTGCCCCGTATTTTCAAAATAAAAGATCAAAATTTCAATTAATAAACTCCACAAATTTTCATAATCCAATTAATTTTTCCAGCACTTAACCTTCTTTGTAGAGTTGTTATTATCACTGCAATATTCTTTTCTGCCTTGAGAAAGTTACCCAACAGGAGTCAAGGTAGGATGCTGACTTTCTCTTTTGTTTGTGAATCAATGCAAAAAACACAGGCAAAAAAAAAATCATTAATATCAAGTGAAAGAGAATAGATGTCCATATTTACTTATTTCCTCACACACTGAAGACAGAAAAAAATTTTAGTAACTATCCTGCAAAAAGCACTGCTACTTTTCTTTTTTTCAGTGTTTTCTTTGGACTTTGAAAGTATAAAACATGCCAATTAAAAAGTGTATACTAGCAAAAGTTGTTTTTTCTCTTCCTTCATAGCTGCCCCATTTTGCCAGTTCTAACAGGTAATGAGGAAATACTAAAAGGAGAAATATGGTCACCCAATGTTTCATTTTTATTTCTTTTTGAAAATCTACACATGTATCTGTCTTTCTAAAATCTTGTTTTCCCTTAAGGTAACCTAACCAGTCTAATTTCATCAGATATCTTAGAGTGTGGTAATAGGTTCCCACAGTAATTTCAAAAGGAAGAGTTTCCTTTCCAAGTTCACTGTGCAGATCTTTCAATACCACTCCTATTATAATAATCCAGGATATATATTCTTACAGCAAATATCTAAAAAAAAAAAAAAAAAATCTGTGAACTGCATTTATAAGGGTAATAAGATTTAAAACTGCTGGGGTGTGCAATATTTACTAATGAAAATCATATTTAAAAGAATGGTTAAATTCTGGATCAAAGATTTTTAGCCTTTTGAATGAATGCTGTTTCTTAGCAAAAAACTTCTAAAAAGTGTCCTGTAAAATGTTCAATACATTGAATATTAAATATGGGAAGCATCAATACCAGGGCTAAAGTGCTCCATATGCCTTCTTTCTAATATAAAGCAGAACTTTTAATTTCAGAAGATGATGTGGTTTCAGTTGCAGCCACTACTTTGGTTTATTTAATCCAAAAAGTTTTTTACTCTTTGGCTTGCTTTGCTAAAATCTGGTCCCTGAGCTCTCCAGACTGACCTTCACAAGCAGCCTTATCTCTGCAACAGGCCAACCCACAAGCTTGGATGCATTTGCTGGAAATCTGTGCAGCTTTGGATGTGACATGAACTTTGCTTTCTAGGCTGATGCTAATGGCAATATAAAAAGAGCTGAATTCTGAATTTCAGCTGCTGAAATGAGTGTCCTTTACGGCAATGTTGACTTAAACTCTAAAGACTTTGTGCTGTGCAAGCAAACTGTTAATGAGCCTTAAAATGTGAAGAATTATATAATTTGAGGTGCAGGTTAAAGAGAGGAAAGAAAAATCTCCCTCCTGGAGGAGAGATTTCTTAAACATTCATGGTTAAATCTTAAATCTTCTGGGTTTCAGAAATATTTTCCCTGTTCAGAAAAATCTCACATGGGCCATGAAATGTAAGAGTATGCAGTCTGCAAGTGCTGATGACAACACGAATCTGCTTAATCTTAAATAGTTAAAAGCTCTATTTTCATCTCTTTCCAGAAGATGGTAGCATTCTCTTAAAGACTTCTGCAGAACTTAAACAGTCTTCTAGAGTGGGAGTGCTAAAACTAAAACTAAACAGAGAGTAATTAAGAAGAAAACAGTTCAAAAAGTTGCACATATAAAGTTTCAGTTGCAGAGAGTCACTTTGGTCTGTGCTTTCATGATCAAATTTGGATCTTCTATTTGCTAGCATCAAAATATTATTGAATAAACAGGCTACAGAAATACTGCATGGAAGGGAGCAGAATATGTTTTTGATTCTGAAGATTATTTTGCTATATGTGAGAAAAGAGCACATTGAAATAAATGTGCAATACATTGTCATACAGAAAGCAAGCACAAGAGGACCACAGGTTTCAGAACCTATCACAGTAATGTTAATGCTCTTCTGAAAAGGATTTGTTGGAGCAGGGAATAGGTAAACAGCTGCTATTTAAAATAAATATACAAACAAATAAAGTTTAAAATCAATTAACATTGCTATGTCAAATATGTATTATAAGTATGGAAATATGTCTGTGACCAAATACTGTCAGTGCCCACAGATGGAAAGATTTGTTTCATTTACTAAATTTAACTTCTAAAGAATTCTCATTATATTTACTGTAACTGACTGTAAATTGTAGACTGCTCCTTGCCCTTATTCACAGAGAGGCTTTCAGACTTGTGAAATCAAACCAAATCAAGCCAATCCAAACTGAACCAAGAACAAACAAAACTGAACCAAGAACAAACAAACCAAACACATACACACAGCCCCTAAATAGTTTCTGACAGTAATTTCAAGTATCACTCTTTGAGCATCTCTATGTTTGATTTAATTATCCATTGTCTGAATCAAATAAGTGATATTTAATTAAATTCTACCAACTAAAAAATGATCCAGTCCAACAAAGGATTTGAGAATTTTTCTTGTTTTGGCACATTTAACCTATGGTTAACCACTCAAAGATACACTGTGTAGGCCATAAATCAAGGAGTTCTGTTTTGTATTTTTAACTGTATGGAGGGTTTTAACTGCATGGAGGGTTTGTATTCTCTGTTTTGTATTTTTAACTCTATGGAGAGTTTCATACCTTTCTAGCTCATAACAAGAGCCAAATGCTGTTCAGTATTTCTTTCTTTGAAGGCATGCAAGCACTTTAATCAAGTAATGGTCACGTTAAGTATCTCTTTCTGAAAAAAACTTGCATCTTTCAATTAAGGGATTTCTTCAGCCTCTGAACTCTTTTTCCTCTATTTTCTTTATTTGTGTTCAAGCCTTTAAAACTTTGAACGTGAAAATATGGAAACTGTATTCCTAGAAAGTATACAGGAAGAGAATATTTCTCTCTTCACTCTCATTTGTTGTTTCTCTGTAGATACAGTCCAGAAAAGGACAGTTTTTATGAAAAAGTCATCTGTGCTGCTGAGATTTTGTACTTTCTCCTGTGATACCCCCTGGAAAAGATCAGGATACAATGATGAGTAATGTCAGACACCTTCAATCTTTTCAGGTGTGCAGCTTTGTATTTAGAGCTGACAAAGCATTTTGTGGGATGGATGTTGCCAGGAAAGCTGCATCTCTGGATACAGCTATTCCATCTTCTGCCTCCTACCACTGCGTCACCTTTGTGTCATCTGGGCCCTGTATTAATCACCTATCACTTCAGATAATTCATGGGAGTGCTGAATTCTTGGTCAAACTGTCTGTCATTGTGAAAGCTCCTTAGGAGCTCCTGTTTCTGTAGATGGCAGCACATTGACAGCTTCTCCCTGGGCTCTGACAAATCCTTCTGAAACCGTTCCGTGCGCTCTCCTGCGATCGTTCTGCAAATGTTTTGACAACAATGCCATAAATCCACACTGAGGAGTGGCAAGGGTTATTGCCTTGATAAATTGGAATGCCCAAAATGAAGTGAGAACCCTTCAGTCCTGGAAAATTGTCCATAAAATCCTGATCTGCAAATCTTTGGGTATTTCAGTTTCCCATACTAACAAGCCTTAGATCTAGAGTAAAAAATTACAACTAGGCTTTTGCAAAAGTAAATTAGTCTTCTAGTCAGGCTAGTCAAATTTTACTAATCATGCTGCTAAACTTTCAACATTTTTCTCTGTTTGACACAGATTGAAACAAATTTTCTATTAAAACACCTAAATTTTGTTTGGATTTGCTTTGGATGTACTGTAATTCCCTTCCCACTTACCATGAGTAGTTTCATTGAACCCACACAAAATC
The DNA here is from genome assembly GCF_028018845.1 of Melospiza georgiana. Classification (NCBI taxonomy): domain Eukaryota; kingdom Metazoa; phylum Chordata; class Aves; order Passeriformes; family Passerellidae; genus Melospiza; species Melospiza georgiana. The sequence continues at coordinate 70,650,131 of NC_080433.1, forward strand.
CTTGCCACAAAATACAGGCTAAAGGGGATCTTTCTTCTTTAGAAAAACCACAAAAATGAGCTATCCATCTCACTAACCAAAGCTTCTTCATTGCAGCAAACTGCAAAAGCAGTGATGTTTGTTTAGAGTGACCCTGTGCGTCATGGTTTGATTGTCTGCATTTTTCCAGATGTGACTTAACTTTTACATTTTTTCTAATGTAAATTCCTCCAACTAAATGCCTCTGGATGTAGCAAAATATATGTGCAAATTAACCCCAGCCACTAATAGATCTTCCACAGCCCTGGTGGTGTCAATGAATGGTTTAATCCTGTGTTTTCAAAATGTTAACTCCCTGTAAATGTGGTTTATCTGGAAAGCACCACATTTGTCTAATAAGTATGTCGTCTTACTTTCCAAGTACAGGACAGAAATATTTACAGAAGATAAGTGCAACACTGAAGATCACTGTCATCTCTATTCAGCAATAAACCATTACTGTTGCTAAACTTTAAAAATCATTGTTTTCCTTTGTCATACATGTATCCTTCTTCTTTCTCTTTCTACTTCTCTTATTTCCTCCTATTTACTTTATTTTTAACTTTCTTTCTCTTATACTCAATACTCTTTCTTTCTTTTCTTCTTTTCTTCTCATTCTTTTTCTTTCTCTTTCATTTTTTCTTTCATTTTTTCTTTCTTCACTCAGTCTCATGTCTCACTCTTTCTTCCTGGTTTCTCTCTTTACTTTTCAGTCTATATATATCAGACTGCTCTATTTTCTTCCAGAACTTTTACACATTCTCTTTCCATTTCTAACCACTATATTTACTCTTCCAGTAAATCAAATTAATCTGTTTTCTCTTTTTTTCTTTTTAGTTTTTTTAACAATGGATTTTCAACCATGTGAGAAAGCCTTCTTCACTTTTTATAAAATAATTTTCTTGTTCAGTCTATCTTGTCTTTCTTTGTTTTCAGAATAAAGGATTCACTGATTATACATTAGCAGACAGAGTTCTTTACACTGACTATAACAAGATAATGATACCAAGTCTCTTGTCAGATATAGCCTTACAAACTTTAATAACTTCATCTTATATAATGAGGCCTTACATACTGTTTTCTTATGCTGAGTCCATTACCTTTTGTATTATAAGATTAATATTGACTCCTTTTTCAACTAATTTGAAAAACTGTAGTGATTTTTTGGTGTTTTTTTCTCTGTAGCAGACTCTCCCTGATGACCTTCTTAGAGTCTGTTAATTAGGACCAACTCATCTACACACATTGAAGAAGGTGTCCATCAGATTTGACCCTTTAATATTTCTTTTGGTTTTTTGGTGGTCCACTGCATATGAATTATTGGTTTTGAGTTTCTGATTTTACCATCTTTCTTTTCCTTTTATACATTCTCTCCATCATGTGTATGCTACCTTCTCAGTCTCTGATTCTTTCAGACCCTCTGCTGACAATCATTTCAGGAAGGTTTCTGGCTATTTCATTTTTCTGCTCCAAGAATTGTTCCCTACCTGTTTCTACCTATTGTGCAACGTGAATACCATGGAATTAGGTAAAGATCCCAGCCCCTGCTGCTGGGCTGAGCAGACAGCTCTGACACACAGAGCAGCAGGTACAAGACGAAGGCTGGAGCACTGAAGTAGCCATAGACAACTTCAGAGAGGGTTTTGGTAACATTTTGTCAGAAATAAATACTCAAATAATGGGTTAGAGGGGAATGAAAGATTGAATGAGCAATATCTTTAAACACTGGGGATATCTGTAACTGTGGGGATATGCGTGAGAGACATTTATTTCAATATTGTGTCACTGAACAATGAAATTAAAGGATTTAGACAGTTACCATCTGTTGTGTCTGGTCTGCAAGTGTCCTGACACTCTTGAGTTCCTTATGGCAGTGGCTTCTTAATTTGATTTACTGGATTAGTGTGTTAATTACTTATCTGGCTATCTCACTTCAGGTTGTATTATTTTTAGAATTTGAACAAGTCATAAAAAAAATGAAAGTCATTTTTGGAGTAGTGTGTCTCAAGGAAATTACCAGAAACAGATACCATATAGAAAGACTAAACTTGGTTATTTTGCAAGAGATTGGGACTGATCCAGTTCCACTGAGTAAACTCTCACTCTATTGTGAGTCTCTCTGTATCACTTCATTTTTCTCACTGGATGGTTGTAAAGTCATGTCAGTGTTTCTTGTGAAAAGCACTTCACTGTACAAGTTAAAGTACAATTTACTTGAAAGAAATAAATACAAACCTGTGATTCATGTATCCACATGAATCATTATTGAACACTGGTGTGCTTATGGTTCCTGAACTCTTCACCAAGCGGTTTCCAAACTTTTTAGGTGCTTACAGGTCTCCTAGTTCAGGGCTGCCTTGGGCAGAACTTTAAGGGACAAGCTGCAGCTCTGAAATATCATGAAGTTCCCAGAGTGACCAGGTAAAAGAGTCAGAGAGATATAAGTATAGAGTTTTCTAATTTTTTCCCTAATTTACTAAGATATTAATGCTCCTTCAAAATCTCTGCATTAACCTTTCTACTCCATCCTGTAGTTAATATAGCTTGAAGATATATTATTTAATTATTAGCTTGTAGTTATGTTAGCTTAAAGATGTGGTGAATCCCAAGCACCAGAGTACCCAGGCAGTTCATGAATCTTCTTGTTTATTAGATTATTTGAAAAAAAAAAAAAAAGACAAGTGGAGCAAATGGTGTCAGGTTATTCAAGCTAGGGAAAAAAAATAAAACAACCAAAACCAAATACGCTTTAATTCTTTCAAGAAACAGGTATGGAAACTCAGGTCTGGAGGTGTACTTGAAATACCTGCCTTAGCTGTGACAAGGCACAGGATAAAATAAAGCCCTGCATTAGCAGTTTTTGTCATATGGATTGGTTGATGCACATGTCTGAATCAGGCAGGTTCTACTTTATTTTACACTGGCAAAATCATTGCTCCAGGACCACTGTTTGTGTTAGTGAAGTTACCAAAAAGTATGAGAAAGATGCAGGTGATCCATCTATAAAGCTAAAAAAAGAAAAGTGCCACAAAAGCAATAAAAATCCAGGATGTACAAGAGCCAGGTAAAATAACTACAGCTGACTACCTCTATTTATGCACATGCACAGACACAGCAGGCAGATACACTCCTGTGGGATAAGCAATCTGTTCAGAGTGTTTCATTAAAATGCTTTATTGCCTGCAAAGGAATCTATCATTATCTCTTGATTCTTAAGTAGAAAGGCAGATGATGAGAAGATTCAAAAGCAATTTCAAATCTACTTATAATAGGATAACAGTATTCTATGACATGGTGGTGTAAGTAACAGCAAGAAGGCGAGTGTGATGCCAAGCAGAACATGGAGACAAATACATAAAAGTAGAACATAGCAATCCATACAGAAATTTGGCAAGGATACTGATGTCAGGTTTCAAATTATTGCAAAAATGGGTATATCATCATTAAAGTAAAAACTGTTCCTGGTTTCTATCCTATCCAAGGCAGAAAACTCTCTAAGATAACATATCCTTCCTCTTACTGGCTTAGTTTCAAGTTATAGAAATGAAAGTTTTAAATTGTTTTTCAGTACAGTTATAGCAATTCAGATAGCTTGGTCCAGATTGTTCTCACCTAATTTTAGGCAACACACTTAGCATCTAAATTAGGAATATGGTTGTCACAGACTTTCTACATATTATGTGTTGTAGAATAAACATTCCCATAGAAAAATTTCAGATGACAGATATATAATACTGTATTATTTTGAACATTTTCTTCCCCCTAAGTGTCACTCTTAAGTCTGTAATTCAGCAAAGCAGATATATTCTTTCAAAACAACTTTATTTTTATTTTACAAAATCACCGTCAAAATATTACCAGGTCGCAGTCAGACCCTGACCTTATGTCAGCAAACTGCTCTCTTGATATTAAATTCAAATTAAGCTATGTTACTTTCTGATTTCTCTGCAAATGTTTAACAGAATGAATTTGCTCTCAAAAAAAAAAAAAAAAAAAGTTTCTAATAATAAAAGTTTCTGAATAACTTTCATTATTGTAAGTTGGGACCTGTATGGGAAAAGTCTGATGCCACTTTGAAGGGAAATCAAGCACTGATTGTGTCACTCAGTGCAGCCACAGGCACGATGATGATGGCAGAATGGTAGGATTTGGAATCAAATACTCAGCTACAATTATTCTTGCTGGGTAGCTCTGCTCTCAGCTCACTCAAAAATCACTTCAATCAGTGGCTGTAAGTGTAATAATATCATGATTTGATCAAAATGCATCCTGATGGAAAGCCTAAGCAGTTGCCAGAGTGTGAACCAATTATTTGTGTTGTCTGGAAATAATGAGGTTGCAGAGTAAGGACCAAAAAATACAGACGAATAGATGCCAAGGTGTTTTTTTTTAATTTTTATTTTTGTTTTTATTTTTATTGTGATGTCTTAGTTTCTAAGCTGGTGGGATTTACTGCACACAAAGTATCCTAATTAATTTCTTGTTTTTACAGTATTAGAGACCTACCTTATCAATAAAAAATATCTGTCACTATTATTTCTCACAATAAAATAAGCGAAATGAATAGGTAAATATTTATCCAAACACTTCAAAGGAAGAAAATGGCACTGAGTTGTGTAATAAATGTTATTTTATATGCCAGACTACTAACAGAAACTTCATAAGTCACATCCTAAAGAACAAAAAATAATTACTGTTGCAAGTACTTTCACTTCTCCAACAGTCAGTAAATCCCTTGCACAAACACATATCTATATAAGTCAAAAAAAATGCATGAAAACAATGCAAATAATTCTCAATCTACTATCCTTTGACATGAAAAATTAATAATATCTGTTATTACTATTTATATCTAGAATGGCATTCATGCAGCAGCCTATGACTAAGGTTTAACCAGCACTGACAAATTCACGCATGCAACTATTGATTACAAATCCAAATTACTTCAAAACAATAACGTCAATATGCACCTGTCTGAAGTTGGACTTCTGATATCAGAGACAGGTGAGTAGTGTTCTGTACTCACCAATAAATATTGATATACTGGGGGATATTTAAAAGTTTTTCACATACTAACGTAGTAACACTTTTCTGGTGGCGTCCTCTGATGTATTGTTTCTCTTTTTTTCATGTTATAATCTGCTAATGGCAAACATCTGTAATTTATTAAACATTATTTATTACCCAAGCCTATTTTATTTCTACTGTTGTGCTCAGAAACTTGTTTATGGGAAAAGAGGAAACATGCCCTCTATACAAAGCAGATAATTTATTGTCAGCATAATTGAAATCTCAAGAGTCTCATCAAGAATCACTGTGAGCTCAGATAAAATTATTATAGCAAGAAAAAAATTAATAAATCTATACATTACTATTATTATTATTATTATTATCATTATCATTATCATTATTATTATTATTACTACTACTACTACTACTACTACTACTACTACTACTACTGCTATAATATTCTGGCCAGCTCAGAACAATGTCTGTGGCCTGCTACCAGCAATAATATGTTACAGGAGTGCACAGCTGGGCTTGTAAAGGTTCAAAATGTTCTCAGTAAAAAATCAGTGTGGCCTTGCTTGTATCTCACACAGTAAATACAAAATAGCTCTTCATAGTCCAGTTAAAAGACATATTCTGTCTACTGCTGAAGTTTCAGATAAGTTAAAAAAATATCCATATGAACAGTTTTCTGATGCAAAGTTTTGAGTGCACTCAGGCCCCAAAATTTCCTCTGAGGCAGAAAGCTTGACAGATAATTCAGGACATTTAGAAACTTTGTTTTTGTCTCATGCCCTTAAGACAGCTAAATAAGTTTTTAGGAAAAGCTGTCAGTCACTGAGTTTAGTGCTGGACTAAGATTTAACAGTGCTTTTCCTTTTCAGGCATTGTGAATAATGATCACTAGCTTCAAAGACACTAAAAGCTAAAGCTTTCCTAATGATTCAAGAGATTATTAATATTTTCTAGCAGAGTTCCATAATAGAATAGAATGTAGTGGGCAGGCATCTTCCAAAGTGTTTTGCAGAAACATGAAAATTTATGTTGCATGAAAATTAAAATCTTGAATTCTCTTCTTTTTCACTTATTTTCCCTCTGCAATTCCCCAAAACATTAAATTTAAGCAATATCAAGTTGCACTTGCTTCCCAGTTTATGCTTTCTTTCTCCAATGCTTTTCCTGTTGTCCAGGTCTATGTAATTTTCCAGGGCTGTGAGCCAAATGACACTTGCAGAGAGCTCTGCTCTGCCATAGCTCAGTGAATGTCTAATAACCAGATAGAACAACACACTAATTTTGCTAAACACATCTTGTGTGGATTCTCTCTCTATATATGGCCTAATTTCTCCAATACACCTTACTGAGTACTTGCCAAAATGTGTCAAGGAAAAGCTGAATTATGCTTTTAATTTTCTCTAATTGCACAGGGCTAAAATAGCATTTGTATAAAATAAGCCTTTGATGAAAGTGTGGATTACTACTTTTCCTTTGCTGGTATCACCCTGGATTCACTTTCAAAGGCCAGCCCCAGTGTTAGCCCCAAAAGGTGCACTGCCAACCACAGCTTTAATGCTTTGCAGAGAGTTAATATTGCACAGGGTCTGAAGAAAGGACCTGCCAGTCAATTTGTCTGGGAATCTGTATGTCTGCATAATCTGTTACCAATTAAAAGAAACGAATCAAATCACGACCTCTCAGTCAGTCTTCCCTTGTAATGGTGTAAACAGGAAAGCAGTTCTAAATGCTTATCCTATTAAATATCCCATTAAATGATTGAGTCAGTTAAATAAAGCTGTCTATTCTCTCCTGATAAGTGATCTTTACTTTTAGAAACACAATACCATCTATTGAATCCACATTTACATAAAGATTGATATAGTTTAACATAATGATGTGGTAGACTAAAGAACAGTGGGTGTGCTATGAAGCAGTGAATGGTTGCAATAAAATCTATTAACAAAATGGCAAAATCTGCCCTGAATTTTGTAGTTGCCAGCACAGTATAGAAGAAAGAAAATAGCTCTCCTTAGCCTCACATTCACATGGTCTGTTACACTTTTTCCATGCCAAATGTAGAAGGCACCTTGCCATAAGAAGCTCAAGCAATAGAGATTAAAAAAAAGGTGGATTAATTTTATAAATTGTAAAATACACATCTGAAAACAGTATACAGAGCTGGGCCTCTCAATTACTGCTCATCAACATTTTTCATTCTATCACATCATTAACTTAAAATGTCTCGGAATTATTCAGACACAGTTTATTTCTTCTGAACTATGGTACAAATAAAACAAAACTGAGAGATAAAACTGCATTGTACCAAACAAATATTTTTTTCCTTCCTTCTCTCTCTCTTTTTTGGTTTTTTGGTTTGGTTTTTATTTCGTTTGGTTTTGTTGTTGTTGTTGCCTATGGATTTCAGCTCATTTCTACTTTGAAGCATAGATTTGAAAATAATATAATCAATCTTTATAATGGAATGGCTTTCTGAATTGACAGTAATCATGAAGATCATATTCTGGTGTCAATGCATTTGTCTGATATAAGTACACAGATTCAGATGTGAAAGAACTTTGAAACCTAATTCAAATTACATATGATTCACACAGCGAATCACGTAGGTATTTTGTCCAAAAAAATGCAGTTTCTAAGATAATTGTAATATAAACTGATTTATATTGGATTAAAAAGCAGACAGGCAGCTTAATGTATACCGAGTGCCAACTCAACTGAAAGGTTGTTTTATATAAACAGAGCATATAAAGCTAAACCAATTGTTTGCAACTGAAACTTCGTTTGCATTCTTGTTGAAAACTGTGATGCATAATTCTCATGGGATAATATATTTTGCTCTTTGATTCAATGACCCTAAGAGTGATAGCAATATATTTTAATGTGAGGAAAATTAGCATCAGCTAATTTTATCACTATTGAGAGCTGCTGAGCTGAGCTAGCTGGGCAGCACATTTTTCATTATGGGATACCAAAGTGTGGCATTATTTCAAATTAGTCTTCAGAAGCTTCAAGAATCTAATTTTGATTCTTTAAAACTTGGACATCTGTAGCATCTCATAGTCTACTCTTTATTTAAGTATGAAGGTAAATTCAGAGGGTGATTTTTCCCATCCACAGTCAACATTTTCAGGAGAATCTCATGCTGTAGGTTAGCCTTCTATCTGAGCATTAGATTTTGGTCTTCTAGTCATTGTTCCTATTTTCAAGGTCAGGCAGAGACTTCAGATCTATTTAGGCCTCTTTTCACACAGAAGAAGACACAGAGAAACCTCCCTCCCCAGTTCTAGGGTTCAGTTATCAGCCATTTAACAGCTGTAAAAATGCTGATGTATTGATAATTCTTGCAAAATATATTTGTCCCATCTCACTCGTAGTTAACTCTCTAGAAGTGTTTTCTTCCTCTGCCCGATTGCATTATTAGGTGGTCTGTGAGTAGTTCAAAAGGTATTTAATAAGGATCAAAAGGATAGGTCACAGCAGATCAACACTTTATATCTCATGCATGCAATAAAAACATGCATGGTGCCTTTGTTTTATCTGTGTGTGAAAAGTTTGATAATTTTGGAAATAATTTCAGACACATTGGTCAGAAAATTCTGTCTCTGGTAGGCTGCAGTGTCATCTCAATAATGAAATGTTCAAATCTCTGTTAAGAATGCATTGAGGCAAATTTAGGTACACAAACACAAAAAATAAAGGCAGCATGAGATATTTCATAGCACCTATGAGAAATGACAGTCATCTCCTCTTTTTAGCTGTACTTTCCTGAAATTCATCTCACAACCTCTTTTCTCTGCCTTTGTGTCCTTTCCATACTTATTTTCTGTGCAGTATTACAGAAAGTAGCTGAAAGGCTGTAAGTATCACTGCAGAGTAGTTATAGCTGGCTTCGTGGTTTGTTACTTCTCAGCAAAATTCTCATTGACACTTCAGTTCTTAGCTTTATTCATTACAAATTCTTGTATTTCACTCTCTTTCTTCCCTGCGAGGTTTTTAAAGCTTGGCTACCTCTGCATAACTTAAGTACTCTTCTATCTGTGATAATTACTCATCTGAAGCATAAACAGTCCTGCACTCTGGGTTAAGCTGGTGTCAGCATGTTGTGTTGGCTGGAGTCTTGCTTGTGTTTTTTCTTCACTTGTGTCCAAAGACCAGACCTTCCAAAATGCTGTGGGATAGCCTGTGCAGCCTCCACATGCTCACCTCTTGTGCTCAGCCTTCCACAGAGCATTTCACAGCCTAGTGGAAAGTTTTCATTTGGCTTTCCCTGTTTTAGAGTATACATGGGCTGGCTTTCTTGGAAGTCTAAAATGTTTCACTTGTCTCAAAGGGCTCCTGGCAGAATCCTTCAATGTCATTTTTGTGTTTAACACATGACTTGGCAACCACTTCTGTTTGCATGGTTGGGATGAGACTTTAAACACTTTGAGGTTAAAGGATCTTTCAATAGTGGGTGGGCATATTGTGTAATTCTCTTTTACAAAAAATTACTTTTTCATATCTAAATCCTACTTAGTCTGCATTAAAAGGTCCTTCCATCATCACAATAGCTTTCAAGTATTCTGGGTGGTAACTAATAAATAAATCACAGAAGCAAACTATATTTATAACAGGCTTTTTTTCCTACTATAAAATCATATCTATGGGCTTCATAAACTATATCAAAATTGTTAATGATGCATTAGAGACATGTTTTTGATTGTTTGGGTTTTTTCCCCACCTCCACAGCTGGTCATGGATACAATCAAGTCAAAAAATTATATTTACTAAAATACAACAGCAGCAAGCCTTAGAAACTGTAAAACATATATTATATCTGAAATACCCTTCACTGAAAATAAGACTAAATGGAAGGAAAGCAGCTTCTTAGTGCTGATCTGTACTTGGCTAATTTTCAGAAATTCAGCTTTATTCACATGTATACCTGTGGCACTTTACATGATCTGAGCCTGATAAAGCAGCTTTTGTACAGCTTCATAAAATGGGCTCAACCTGTATTTCTACATTGTCTATTAAATAAAATCAGAAATTGCCAAACAGAAACTCTAATAAAAGCATGCATGTCTAGGTATGTCATAAAAGTCAGATGAAGGCTCACACAATGGAATCTGATTGTGTGGCTACTCAGAAAAAAACTCTTTTGGGGCTGCAGAGGAAAACCTTATTGGGAGGGTGATTATTGACTAAAACACTACATTGGATTCTGGAGCCATGATACAACATTATTCTCTTTAAGGGGAAAAAATAAAGGAAAGGAAAATAATCACAGAATCATGAAATGCGCTGAGTTGGAAGGGACACAGGAGGATCAATGAGTCCAGCTCCTGGCCCTGTGCTGATCAGCCCCAGGAGTCATCCCACGTGCCCGAGAGCTTTGTCCAAACACTTCTGGAACTCTGTCAGGCTGGTGCTGTCACCCCTGCCCTGGGGAGCCTGTTCAGAGCCCAAACACCCTCTGGGGGAAGAACCTTCTCTCTGATACCCGGCCTAAACCTCCCCCAGCACAACTTCAGCCACTCCCTCAGCTCCTGTCACTGTCACCACAGAGCAGAGATCAGGGTCTGTCCCTCCTCCTCCCCTCATGAGGGAGCTGTAACTGCAGTGAGGTCTCCCCTCAGTCTCCTTCAGGCTGGACAGACACACTGACCTCAGCTGCTTATATGGCTTCTCCTCAAGGCCCTTCACCACCCACATTGCCCTCCTTTGGACAAAAAATACAGCAAAACCCCCCAAAAATTCTGGATGCCTCAATGAAGATAAAAAAAGCAAAAAAACCAAAATATATTAAGTGAAATGATACCCTGCTATAAATTATAAAACTGAAATTTTGAATAATTTCAGTTTTACTGAGAAGTAAGACAAAAAGTAAAGAAGATTTGACCAGGAAATGCAGAGAATTCAAACGTGGCTAAAGTCTCTGGTAGATAATCAGAAGCGCAGCAGCAGAAAGTGTGATAGATTGTTTTACTGACATCTAGGACTTGACAGAATTTAATTTAAAGTTTATTAGTCTTTTATAGACTGAACTTAATTATAAACAGTGACCAAATAACCACAGTAATTAAACATCAGGTGGCCCGCCCTGCTCACAGATCACAAAATCTCCCTGCCACAAGTCTTTGTTTTGCTGAGCTCACCAGAGGGAAGTAAACATCTGGAAGCGTCAAACTAAAGCAAACATTTATGATGGTGAATCATAACTCAGCAAGCAAAGAAGAGCATAAAATAAATTCTAGTCTTCATTCTGCCATCTTTGTTATTTTTAAGGAGTAAACTTTTAATTGAAATAAGAAGATCAGAGACTTTTAACAAGAGATGCAAGTTAGGAATATATAAACATCTCCAGATAGTGGAACCTACTAGTTCCACTATTAAGAACTATACTGGCAGAGGTTTCTGTCATTCCTAATGATTTCTATAAGTACACATCAGCATTGCTGTACAGTCACATTATCAGTCACACATTCCACTCCATAGCAGCTTTTTGTGGTTTTAGGGTATTTGTATTTTATTTTCCAGACAAATCTGCTCTGTGCCCAAGACAGTGACACCACATTTCTACAGCTCTGTGATTCAAACACGGACTGGATCTTGTTAGAGGATGGTGTTATAAACTGAAACATGCAGGACAATAAGCACTGCTTTGGTAGTGATTTGCAAATGCCATTGTGCAACCACAGTCTATTAATATTATTAGTTAAGTGAACAAGATTGAAGAGAGATGAGAGAAGAGAAGAGAATACCCACAATAATTTAAATGATCAGAAGCAGTGATAAAAAGAGAGCTTCATACAACTCATCTTTTTCTTTCACTTCTGCAGGACTCTTATCTGACTCTCCATTGCAGGATATATTTTATTTAATGTAGATATTTGCAGGTCAGCTTCTTCTCCAAGTTTCTTCAACAATCTAACATTTCTAGGTAGTTGCGTGCTTAGAACTTTATTTCCTTTTTGAAAACCCTAGAAATGTATCCATTCGTTCCATGGATAGGATTTTTTTTTTAAAATCAAGTCTTTCAATATATATCTCTAAAGCAATTTTTCTCTGTCAATCTACAGACCCTATCTTCTTTGAAGTTTAGATTTGCAGTAGATTCAAAGCATTCCCAGAGTGCTAAGGAAGATTTTATAAGGCAATACCATGAGGACATATTAAATATGGGTCTGGAGAGGAGAGAGGGAGGAGCAGAAGAGCTGGTAATGAATATGAGCCCCTTTTTTAGAAAAAAAAAATTCTCATTTTTTATTGTATAATTTCTTACTTTGGGCAAATGGGACAGAAATGGAAGGAGTCAAACCAGCAGGTTGAATGCTTATATGAGCTAAGAAATGCTTTGTGCCTATAGCACCTCAGCACTTCCAGGATGAAAGAATTAGAGCCTCCATGTGGAGCCAGTAATTATCAATACATCTTGTACACAGGAATTAAACTAGATAAAAGACAGGTGAGCACCAAGGCAGGAACACTGAATGGAAATGTTTACCCTGTAAGATAAGAAAAAATTAAATACAGAATGTATTTACAGAAAAAATTAAAATTTTTTCTGTAAATTACAGAATGTATATATGGTATACATTCTGTAAATTACAGAATGTATAATGTATTTAATTTTTTCTGTAAAAAATTACAGAAAAAATTAAATACATTATATTTAAGAGTATTCTTGTTTAATAGTATATGGAAATATTAAGCTAAAGGGAAGTAGCTTACAGCAGCAGGAAGTTTCACTTCAAAACTCAGTAAATGGCAAAAAAGGTTTTCCTTTATGGAATTAAACCAAACAAATCATAAGCAGCAATCAAAAGTAAGAAGAGTGTTAACTATTTAAGCACAAAGCTTAATTTGTTGCATATCAAATAAATTGGTACTTGTGCTTAATTTTATGGGGTGAAGCCTCTGTTATAGTTATTTAAATTTTAAAAAAGATGTATAAGCAATACTGAACCATCAAAAATCATAAAAGATTCAGATTAGAATGAACTGGCCTTCATGAACAGTTTCACTGCAATTTTGCCAGGGACTCTCCTTGTCCTAACAGATATGAGCAATACATTTTCTTTTTCTGTTTCCATAGGCTTAAAAAACAAACCTTCTGCACCACCCACCTGTGGACCCTCATGGTCTGCTCTTTACAGCTGACAAGCCATTATTTTGCCTTTAGCATCCTTCACCAATGCAAATCAAACCAAATCAAGGTTTGGACTTCCCAATTCCAGCCCTGCGTGATCCTTCTACACTCCTTATGGGCAGACCCTCCCTGCTTCTGCCCTCTCCACATTTTCTTTTTGCCTTTCCTCTGTCATCCTCCATTCAGCCAAGCTGGCATCCTGCTGTTCTTCACAGGGGGTTTCTCGTAAATAAACAGTTCTATATTACAATAGACTGTTTTTCACAGCCTTCAGTCACAGGGGCAGATACTGACATCAGTTAAGCTGCTTAAATCCAGCGAGTTCAGTGAAGGTACCCAGCTTGTGCCAGCTCCGAATCTGGGTCATTCACAGAGTTTTAATCAATTACCATTTACAGTGTGAAATTATGTTGTTCATGAAATAGTGTGCAAAATGTATTTACAATGTTTTTCATACAGTACTTTGGTATAAGAGTTGATACACTGAAGCATCAAAGTAAGAATACAGGGTTCTGTGAAATACATGACTGCATTTTGCAATATATTCCCTAGGCTGCATTTTTGTGTGTGTGTTAGAGCATTTATTAGACTTATTTATTAGCATAAAAATTAGAATTAATTATAAGAATTGTTATTTTTATTTTAGTTTGGAAATAAATTTTTAGTTTGTTTTATAGTCATGGTATAAAAATCTATAAATCTACAAATCTATACATGGTATATAAATATATCCTTAACATGTATACATGTGCTACATCCTTGTTTGTAGTGTGTCTGCATATTTCTGCAGGCACAGATATGAAATGATCTCCTCTGAATCCTCAAAAAATGGAAGATATTTACATATCCTCCACAAAACTTTTTCAGTCCATGGCATAATATCATATTACTGCAATTGTGGTTTTCACACACATAGTTCTCCATTTGAACAAAACAATAATGGTCTGCAGAATTTTGCAATAGTAAAATTAAGTATTCAATGGCATATAATGGATCTTTATGTGTGAGAAAAAAATCAGTGTCTCTCCCTATTATGTTGTTCTATAGCTAAAAAATTTGTTTCTGTTCCTTAACAAAACCATGGAAATACAGAACTTGAGGAGATCATATTCATACTCACCATGTCTAATTGCAATGTTGCACTGTACTAGTTCTACTTCTGTAAAAGATTTAAAATTATTATTATTATTATCCACCTATTAGTTGACATCAGAAGGTTGATTGTGTTGACAGCAAAGATGGCCTTGTGCCTGATTTTAATAAATCAGATTTATTAAAAATACTCCAATCTACACCTTCAGCTGTGAGAGATGACTGAGAATCATTTTTGATTTCCAGTGCAATTATTATTATTTATATATACCTGGCATCATAAAAAATAGTATATTTTTTACTGATTTTAATTATTGAGTAGAATTTTTAAAATGGGCTAATTTAACTTTAAAATAACTATAATGTGCAACTTTGAATAAACTTATTTTACCATTTCTTTCTATAATTAGATAATAAATTTACACTATCAAATGAAGCTGTATTTTTAAAAATGGATATTGTCTGTATATCTGGTTCTATAAAATTTACAGTTTTCTCAATTTCCACCAGTAGCAGTTCAGCTTATAAAAGCTGGCCACTTCTAATATCCAAATATGAGTCTCCCAAACAGGGAGTCTGTGCAGCTCTTGTCAAGACCATGAAAACACAGGCAGCCTGTTCATTAACAAAAATCTCTTACAAATAAGTGTGTCAGTACCTGAAAAACAATCGTATGTTCTCCTTCAGAAGAAAATAATGGCAACCTCTCAGCCTGCACTCCTCGTCAAAAAAAAGGACCCCAAAGTGCCCTAAATTCTTTAACAACTGCCCTGTGTCCAGATCCGTCTAGCTCATTTAAATCAAAGCAATCCCCACTTAGAAATACGCCATGTTAAACTAACTAAGGGATGCTTTGCTCCTTATAAAAATTAAAAATACATTCCCATTATTAATAATCTGCAAAAAGGTATATCAGCAATTTCCATGTTCACTAGCAGGCGGTACTACAAAATACATTAATAATTTTATTGATCCCTGATGTTTGCCTTTTACTTTTGCTTTTTGGAATATTTGCCTCAATTGTCACAAACTGTCTTCTGTGGCTTGGGGAAATGTGGGTGGGG
Source organism: Melospiza georgiana (assembly GCF_028018845.1). Classification (NCBI taxonomy): domain Eukaryota; kingdom Metazoa; phylum Chordata; class Aves; order Passeriformes; family Passerellidae; genus Melospiza; species Melospiza georgiana. The sequence continues at coordinate 70,665,461 of NC_080433.1, forward strand.
GTGAGGGTGGGGAAATAATGCCCTTACACATAAGGCACTGTTGGGAGGAATATGGGAGTAGGAAGAATGCAAAACAATTGAGGTAATGACTTGACTCAAAGACAATTAATTTAAACCACGAATTTAAAGAATTCATGATTTTTATAGATGATGCGCATGAGAATATTATGCCTAATTTGTGAGTTTTCTTTTCATCTTGCTTCCCCACAGCATAAAAATTCTTTGGGTTTTCTGGAGTTGTAAGTCAACGGCTGCCACTGTTTAATTTTACATAAAGGTGCAATGAACAAACCTATTCCCACCTACATTTTTGGAATCAACCTGCTTGGCTTCAGCAATGTCTGAAATTCCAGCCAAGATGCAAACTTTGTTTTCCTCTTTAAAGTAAGTGGAGTTAAAGACACTTTTACTATTTAAAAGCCTTGTATTGCAATCATCTGGTACAGCTCATCTGTGAGTAGATGGTGCATGGAAATGTGTATCAGGAAAATGGAACTTTCTACTTTACTGACAGGTTTTAGAGAAAAGTACATTTAGACAAGTTAACAAAGAGGCTCTGGTATGAAATATAAAAGGCTTTTTTGAGGGGGAGAATGAGTTGGTTTTCTTGATTTTTTTTCATAATTAATTTTTTTTCATCATTAATTCATAATTTTCACAATGGGAAAACATTGCATGACCATTTCCACTTTGCACTTAAATATATTTCAGCTGCAAGGTGGGAGAATTTGTATCCTCTAATAATTTCCAAGGCTTGAAATTTACTCTTTTGTTTGTAATGGGATCCTTCCATCAGATACATAAATCATCAGTGTGTGCTTGAACTGCATCAAAAGTGTCTGAATTGCAATATAAATCTTTAGACTAGATTTATGGCAATATTAAATCAAATTAATTTGTTTTTCAGGCCCTTAGATCTAGCAGATAATTGTGAATAGAATTTGTACTGGACTTTGAGCTGGGTTAAATACTGATATTTGAAAAACAATTGGAAGAATCTCCTCCTTGCATCTAAGTTTTATCAGCCATGATTGTAGAATGATCCTACTCCTATTTAAATTTCTGTTCTGTGAAACTGAAATGCTTTCACCTCTAATACACACAGTCAGGTCCTTTCTTCTACAAAGACAGATATGCACATGCTTTATTTTGCACAAATGTGCTTAAATGTGCATCATTAGAATCATCTGGACTATTTAAACACCATAACTTTAGAAAAACATATAATTCTTTGCTGGGCTGTGGCTTAACCATATACATAAGTCTGTAATTCATCACAGCTTTATAAAGTTCCACTTTAATAGAGTTGCCTGTAACACTTAAAATATAAAAAGAGACAGAAAGCAAAGAAAGGAAAATCCTTCAGACTTAAGCAGATGCTTGGCAGGGGCAAGTTGCAGCAAACTCTTGAAGTCTGGCAAAATTATAATAGGATGACAAAAGTTCCCAAACTTTCAAGTATTTGCCAATGTTAAATGGATTTTCCTGCTGCCATAATGATAATTATGGTGGAATAGGAATAATTATGGATATTAGGTGGAATAGGTCACCAAAAATCAGTAAGATTTATATTATATTATTATTTCCCCACTTCCACAGTTACAGAAACACATTTTTTATTAATGATAATGCTTTTAATTTAATTGACTATTTTGGAGTGAGTGCAAAAGTTATGGACACTTAGGAAATAATCAGTTTGTAATTCCATATGCTTAATATTAAAGTGCCTAACATTGATACTCTGGTAGATGTCACTTCACAGTGAATTAAAATTGCTTTAGACCTCAAGAATCAAAGAAGAATTGAAAATTATTCAGCTATATAGTCACACTCACGGATATAATTAAAGGTCTGTCAGCACTTTCATTACATAAAGCCATTTTTAAGCAGTTGGCCATGACATTTTGCTTAAAGTTGGAAATGGGCTGTGAATTTCCTGGCTGGAAGTGAAGCTTTGTTTCTTATGAATGTAATTAGAATCAGATTATTTTCCTGTGTTTCTTACCCATGACAAAGGGGTTAAAGATTATTTTCTGTTTTTTATGTTCCTCACACACATTCAAAATAGCTCTGCACTTCAATTAAGCACCTTGCAGATAATGAGGCTCCATCAATATATAGGCAAATAAAACTCATCCAGGGCACAGGCTAGATCACTGACCCACTGACATGCACTGTTAAATGTGCAGCCCTGGAAGGGGTTTCTCCCACCTCAGCTGAGGCTTTCCCAGTGTTCAAAAGCCAAAACTACTTTTTGTTAAGGTAGTTTTGATGTAGCCATGCACTTTTGGAGGTTTGGGGGAAAGATTTAGATGCCTGTGATGTGAACTAGGACAAGACATTTGGCCTCAGGGCCAGAGAAGAACCATTTTGTTTGCATTTTTGTAGATATAAAGTAGATAAGCTGTTTTATTCACCAGTGTGGACATATCTTTAAAATACTTTTCAGAGACACACTGGGCCAAGGTGTTTCCAATTTGGCACGTGCTCACCATGCTGGCTGGTACCTGCAAGTCTAGGACCAATTTAGATACCAATTTGGTTTGATCTTAATTATAAATAATAAAGAATCAATTTCCATGGAAGGTTTAAAACACAGAATAAAATTGCTTAGCTGTTAATACCAGGATATATCCAAAATGCATGATTATTCAGGCGGAGTGTCAAGAGAATCAAAGCCTGACATTATGACAGGATTATTTGAAGTGGGACAGTTCACAGATATGCTGCTTAATTGACTGCTGTGAGCTCTGGAGGTCAAAGTCAAGATGGATATATGCACAGTCGCTGCCAAGGAATCCATTGAAAGGAAAGTGCTTGCTCATTCCCAAGAGAAATCACAAGATTATTGAAGAGGTTAAAAGAGCTCAGCATGCCCATCCTCCATCCAGACAAATCTTTCTCAGTGTATGGAGTATTTCCATCATTTCTCTCATCACCTTGAATTGCATCCCAAGTGGATCACTACTCGTTCTCCTGACTGAAAGATAAGAAGTACAGACTCTATTTATTTATGTGAAAGTGTCATCACAAATCAGGAAGTATGACTGAAAAGTTTTAATTTCATTAGAAGTCAGAGCAATTTTTTAATCATAAAACTCACAAAGAATTAAATCTTTGGTGAGAAGGTTACCATAGCCTGTTCCATCTCTACAGCTGGTTGAGAAGGTAACCAGGAGTTCTCTGAGAGAAACTGTGTTGGGAAGGTCAACAAAAAAATCTTAAATAAGACATTCCAAAAGCTATCAACAGCATAAGATTTGTCAATGTTGTAAACATATGCACAGCAATATGTTTACTTTTTTACTTTTACTTTTACTTTTACACTTTTACCAAGAAAATAATAATACTAATATGATCCTACCAGTTTACCTAAGATGGAAGGAAATTATCTGCTTGCACTGAGAATGAATTTCTGTAAATGAATTCAGTTTCTGAAGAAGGTAAAGTCCAGATATAAAAGTATCACTATTACTATCAGAAAAAAGAAAAGCAAAAACCAAAAAAATCTCAAACAAAACAAAAAAACCACCCCAAAACAAACAACAATAACAAAGCACAAACCAGCAGAAACAAACCAAAGAAAAATAATTGTACATTCTCCTTCAGAAGAAAATAATGATGGACATTTGCTTTCAATATTGGGAGCATCATAACAAAAAATAATCTAACAACAAAATGCCAAACTAAAAAGAAAGAAATCAACAGAAAGAAAAAACCCACATGCTCAAGGATCCCTGGAAATGGAGTCCTTCCAGAGTTTCTTTACACTCAAGGCTTTTGATAGGTATTAGGACTGAGGAGGACTGAGTAAGAACTAGCTGGATAACAAAATGTTTTGCCTTCAAAAAGATCACCTCAAGCTGCACCTTTCTGAGCAGTGGTGATGGCCTGGAGGAGCCAGCAGCAGGGCTCAAAAGTAAAATTCTCCATTGTGGGTGCTTTGCCAGTGACACTAAGTAGACAATTAAAGAAATATGAAGATTTGGCTTAAGACTGTCACTTCAAGTTACTGGAAACCTCAGATCAAGTGAATTATGAGTTCCATCTGCTGTGATTGATTTGCAGTGAGCTGCAAGGAAATAAAATCTTTCAGTTTTATGCAGATAAACCATTTCTTGCTTTTTTCTCAATGCTCACAAAAATGCTTAATGCAAAATGTGGTGATCATCTTTGACTGACATTTCAATTCGCTGTGCAGTGACACAACATAGGAGATTTCTGAAATGGAAGGGGAAGATTATTGTCTACATCCTTTGAAATAAAAGGAACTTCTGCAATGAGAAGATGCATTCTGTGGCTCTCACTGCCTCACAGGGCTGAAGTGTCCTCTGGTGAGGAGCAGCAAGGTCATCATAGCTCAGGGTGACTGTGGCCTAATGGTACCTCAGTGAAAGGTATTTTGAAAATAAAAATAAACAATTAGATAAACCAGAAAGGACATTATGAAAAGTTTACGTGAGGTATGTCTTGTACAGAGCCAAAAAAGAAAGTAGAACACTCGACTCAAGGAACAATTGAAATGGGAACAGAGATATCTTGCCATTTTTGAATTCCTTGAGATGCATTTCTGGAAATAGAAAAAAAAGTTACAAAGTACATCTGAGATCTGGTCCTGGGAGTAATTAGGCGTGAAGGATCCATGCAAACTGGCCTTTAGATTTTAGAAACAAACTGACATTGGAGGAAGCTTAGGCATAGCATGGCTTCACCTTCACATGGCCCAACACTCCCAGAAAACTTCCCAACTGAGAGAGTCCAAGCAGGCTGATACTGCTGGAAACAATTTCATTTCTTCCTTTACTCTAAAAAGGAGTTAGCAAAGAGCTGTTCTGCACATGGGCAGCTATTTTGAGTTCACATCGTTGTGCTCATTGAGGACCAGAAGAGAAAGGAGAAGAAAAAAGTACACAAAAGACATCATAATGTTAGTTGAATTTTATATTCAATCTTTCTGTATAAATGCATGCATTTTCACAAAAAAGAACATTATTGACTCCAGGAACTGCTCTTGGTTTTTTCGAATTTACACTTGGAAGTTTAAACTGATGGGGGTTTTAGAGCACAGTCTCAACCAGCATGTACTAAAGTCAATAGAAGTAACTTATGGACTAAGGAATAATTTATTTCTCCATTTAGGTTATTATGAGGCTAACACTTTCATGAATTTATGATGGATTTTTAGGCCCCATCCAAGGTGACTTTGAGGGTCATACGTGCACTGTCACTGTACTGTGAAAGAAGTTCTTTTAATTTTGATCCTGAAACAAATGGTTTGAATCCTTCCTTTGGGAACATATATTTTTATTACTTCACCAGTTCTAATATTCTAAGAATATTAAACAGTACTTAAATAATTGATTTTATAACACAGTTTATAGATAATAAACTTTCAGTCTCTTGGAAATGTTTATCTCATGAAACAGCTCAGTAAAATGAAAAGGCATGTTTGGACTCTGTTACATATCCCCCCTGTGAGATTGCACAATGTTTTCCTTTTAAGTCTGTGTAAAATTATCCCAGGTATGGTATAATGAATACTACCATCTGAAAGAAAATGAAACTTCAGCTTAAGCTTCATGATGGTGTATTCCAAAATAAATGTTGTATTGCATATTCTTTCTTAAAATAAAGTAGGTCAAGCTACTATAAAAGTAATACCCCTTTATTACTGTAGATAACCAATGATTGTCTTCCCCACTCCTTAGCCAGTTCAAAGCTATTTTCTTATTTTTAGGCCAACTGGCTGATTGGCAAGAAAACCACACAGCTGCAAGGCCTGCTGTTTTCAGCTTAAACTCTGAGTGTTCAGCTCTTCTGAAAATCAGGTCAGATAGCTGAGGTAAGAGTCTGGGCTGCTATCAGTTCCCTACCTTGCTGGTTTGCACTGTGGTAAAGAAAAACTCAGACTGGCTGATTGAAGAAGTCTCTTCTGGTTTTCAATTTTTTACAATTACTGCTAACAGGTAGTTATGTTTCAGTTTCATTTTGTTTTGTTCTTTTTTTCAAAATACAAAGACACAACTGACTTTTTTCAAGGTGGAAATAAGTGTAAATAAAAACAGCATTCTGACTTAATACTCTGGTTTACATTTTTCTGGTTCATGTAATTGATATTGACCCTGAGGTCATTATTATTGCAAACAACTGGTCAGAATGACTCGGCCAGAACATCTTTGAGTAAGGGAAGATTGTTCTGCTTGAACTGAAAATTCTTCATTTTCTTGATTTTTTTTTTTTTTTTTTTTTTTTTTTTTTTTGTGAAAAAGATATTTCTGAAACAAAGTGTTTTCACTTGGAAAATGGGAAAATTGATTTTTTTTTCTTTTGTTTCTTGGAGTACTTTACTTGATTAGGCAGACAGAAGTACAGGGGAAAAAAAATAGAAGTATAGACATGAAAAGTTTCTCACAGTCTGCAAATTTATCCAAAAGCAAAACAAACCATGCAGAATTTTCAGTCAGAAAATCTAATATTTTTCAGGAAACACAAAATTTTGCAAAGCAGAAATTATAAATTCCAGCTGTTCTGCTCAAGTTCCAAACTTTTCCCAGCTCACAAGCTAAGTGTTTTATTGAGTTACCATCCAGTTTTCTGCCCCTCTAGTTCTTATTTCAAAATTCTGCTTTCATTAAAAATACAACATTATTGTGCAGATGCACAGCATTACAGGACACACCTTGTTGTATTTATCTTCAAAGTATGCTAAGAGGGGGGATTTATATTAGAAAAAGTCTGTATCATTTCTCTTTAAACCTGTCTACTTTTTGAAAACTGGATACTTTTTGTCTAGCTAAGTTAGAAAAGTTGCTCAAAAACTTGAAGGAATAACAGACTGGTTAACTCTGTGTATGGGGCTATTCCATTTAGTTTGAAGAAATATAGTAAATAAGGTCTTTATACTGAGCTACCTACCAAGAAAAAGCTGCAGTCATTGTGGTTAAATTGCAGGTCACACACACTCAGGTTTGGATTTGCAATGAATGTGTTCATTTTCCTAGTCCAGGTTTTCCATACCCTAAAAATAAATTGGAATAAGTAGAGCATTATCCACTTGAGATCTACTCTTCTGTTTTGTGTTGGAAGCAACATTATTTACCACAATGCAGCACAACGTATTACCTCTGATTAGATAATTCACTTTTTCTTCCGAAATTGCTCTCCATGTTAAATGCATACACATACAATCTTTAGAGCATTTTCATAATGCAGCTTTTGTATGGGATTCTAATCTCTGTTGTATAAGTGAAATTCCAGATATAGATCTACATCTGCAGGTTTGCCTGAGCTAATCAGAAGAGAAAACAATTCTATTTTTTACTAGTCTTAACAGCTTGAAAAGCACCCCTTTAAAACCAGATAGCATCTTAGACGATGAAACAAAAGGGGAGGTTGTTGAAGGCAAAATAATATGTCCAAAAGAGTGTTTTTGAGGCAGTCATTGAAAATAACATTGAGATTATATTTCATCTGTCTATTGGAAAGAACCCCTCAGGCACTAGGAAAACCAGACTTTATCATTTGATTTTCACTCCTGAACTCCAGAATCATGATCAGCACTTAAAATGTCACCTTTAATAATTTTTAACTTCTGTTTTAGTGTTTAATTATGAATAAGTCTTCATATTTTTAAATATTCTTGGCCTATGTAGTGATAGGTTGAACTTGACTGACCTGTTTCTTATTGATTCATTTTTGTTGCCTGTCCCAGTCCTGACCATCTGATCTGCTTTATTCACTCCTGAGATTGGCCTTATTAGCACTGCTTGCAGCTCTGCTATGCATATCACTGGCCAGCACATTGGAATTAATTATGTTTTTCTGAAGAAGAAATGGGACAAGAAACTAGGCCAATTATTCACTGTTAACCAACAGAAAACATTCACACTAGTGGTCCCAAATGTTCCCAGCGCCTCTGTTTAAAATTAATCCATCAGAAAATCACAGAGAGGATGCTCAAGACCCCCCTCCAATTATTTAAAATCATGTCATTAAATCAGACAAATGCTGGCACTGCAGCTCAGCAGGCGTTAATTTAACCCATATGCTTTGGGTCTGTTCCTACATCCTTTTGTCTTAGCCAGAATTTATGAAAGAGTTATTTTTTTTCCCCTATAAAATAAAATTGTGTTATAAGATCATCAAATAATTTTAAGCCCAATGGGTTCTAAATAGAAGCTGGATAAATATGAAAAAAACTTTAGCTCAGCAAAACACATAATGACTTCTTGGAGACAAATATTATAGAAAGGAAGATCCACAAAAAGTGCCAAAAATCTGAAGATTGGAATCCAAGCGTGGAAGTCCAGCCACCATGGAATTATGTTCTATAATGAAAATAATCAAGATATATTCCTACAGATATATGACAATATTCTGAAATACCCTAGTAAAAATTTTTAATTTGTACTTCCGTCTCAGGCTCAGGCTTACTTGTTTTTCTGCACTTCTTTCTTTCCTTTTATCATTCTGTTTTTTTCTTCATTTTTTCATGCTTTGTCACTTTTTTAATATCTTCACATATTTCTCTTCTGTTTATCTCTCAGATTATTTCTCATTCTTTCCCATGTTCAGTTACTTTCCTTTAAAATCTGTGTGTGAAAAAAGGACAAAAAAAAGCTTAACATCATTTGGCTTTGGTTAAAATGATATTGTTATTATTCATTATAGGTAGCCTATACATCAGCTTTTCATACTGTGCTCATTGCAAAATAAATGGTGATTTAATTATATTTATTTGTACATGATTTATAAAGAAAACTGTGATTTTTGGTATTTGAAAAGTCACAATAATGGTTAAAAAGCACTAAAATTCTGTATTTACTACAACACCAATTAGGAGAAGAAGAAGAAATTAGCTTTTCCAATGTAGGAGAAGAAGAAGAAATGTGCTTTTCCAATGTAGTCACAGCAGTGTCACCACTCCATTGGCATTTACTGTGTGAGTAAGTGTGTTTCAGTGCAGAAATTCCAAGAGGTTATGAGGGAAGCACTTACCTGAATTGGGAAAAAAAAAATTCTCGTTATTTATTTCTTTCATTGATGTTGTGATTTTGCCAGTTTATCATATAAAAATTTGATATGTGTATCTTTTTGGTTTTGTGTCGGTCACAGCAACTTACCATCTGGAAATGCTAAAAGTGCATAAAAGAAATAGGATTTATATGCAGAAACAATAACTCCTTCAAACTTTCTTCAATCTGGGCTATGCTTTTGAATACAAGTTGCCCTTTTCAACTGTCATTTGCTTTTTGTTTTTGTAACTGGTCATCACCATGAAACTAGTCTATAAATCCCTGAACACTTCTGTGTATAAAAGAGTGCTTCAATTGATTAAAGAATAGCCCTTTTCACAGGAAACTCAAGGGATGCAGGCAGTTCAGACTGAAATATTTTCTTTCATTTTTGTAAGCATATTGGGAATTGCTAGGAACTTTTATTCAAGAAAAATCAAAATGCACTATTACCAAAGCAACCTCATGCCTTGGACTTTGCAATTTTCTATGAATCTGACATTCTTATCAGTGCCATACAACTGAAAACGACCGTGAACTTGATAAAACTTGGTTACAAAATAGGATGTTGGTGTTCAGAATCTTCCTGCCACAAGGGAGAAGTTCCTTCAGGCACAGACTTTGGAATCTCATCTGAGGATGGTCTGTTGAGCTGAAAGGGTTTTGAAGCTCTTGCAGCCTATTTGCCAGCAGAGTTCTTGAAGCCTTAACTGGAAAAATCTCCCCCTGCTGCCTTTTCAAACTATGAGGTGACCATCAATCTCCTCTTACCCTGATCAGTCATGCCCTTGCTGGCCGACACACAGGCACAAAAGGCAATGGCAGAGGAAACTGCACTTAAATGAAGTAATTGATCTGTATTTGCAGCCATTTCCATAGGAAATTCCCAGGGGTGAACTGGCTGAACCAACAGCATGAAAAGCTGAGGGATGGAGGCTTTACAGAAGTGGCAGGGGCAGCAGAGGAAACTTCACAGGAGTGGAAACTTGGGGGCTAAAAGGGCACAGCCTGTGTGAGTGACACGTGCTGGTGGGTGGATGGATGGATTTGCAGAGTTCCCAGGAAACATCAGCCAGAACAGAGAACACCTTTGACTGGAGATCTGCAGCAATGTTTGTTTAATGATTCTTTTTTCCCCTCCACTTTGACTCACAGATGAACAGGATGTTTCAGGTGTGATCTTCCCAAGGCATTGGCTCTACAAGATGTGTTCCTGCTCAGTTTTTCTGCTCGATTATCCAAGTGTGGTATGACTAAAAGAGCTGTGAAGTCAGGAGTCTCTGCATACGGACCAGCACTGAAATTGTCCCTAAGCCAGTCCTGCTGTGATAACTTGAAAGTTACAGATTGCTTTCAAGAGAAGATGCTAGAAAAACAAATAATCCAGGTCTCAGTCAGGACAGCTCTAAACTGCTATCAGATGCCCATTTTCCTTCACAAACTCAGGGAACATGTATGTCTAAAGAATTCCCCTGCATAGCTGATTCCCCAGGGTAGAAATGAAAAATAAAAAATGCACTGAACATTTTGTTTCTGTTAGTTAAATCATGACTGAATTGTGCATATCTACCAGAGTAATTAATGTTGAACCCAGAAGAACCCACACAAGCCAGAATAGCAAAGCCATGTGATAATTTATACAGTTTTTCTGAAAATATTTACATTTTCCCCCTCTTTTGCCCCCTCCCCTCGGAGCAGCTGTAAACCATTCTTTCATTCCCTTCCTGTGCCTAGTGAGATGCAGGAGGTAAAGCATCCTCAGCTCTGCCTCAGGGGACACATGGCAAGACACACTTGTGTGACAGGCATATGCTGGCATGCATGCCTCCATGAAGATTAGTATTTATTATCTAGTCAAAAAAGCTCCTTTTAGAGATTAGGCACCCAAAAATGAGATTAATGCAATAAATAGGTTATACACTTCACAGTTGTCTATTTTACTCCACTGAATATAAATAAGAATTATTAGGCTCAAAACTAAATATCTTATTATCATAAATTCAGTGACATGTTTCCAAGCATGTGTTTTCTTCTCCATGTCTGTGTTGCATTCCCCAAGATACTTTGGGTTAATTTGTTCTTGCCACAGTGAGGAGCTTCTGGTAGACAATAAATAATCATTCTAGTACTTCAGGTTCTTGACAGAATCTGATTAGAGGTGGTGTTAAATGTGTAATGGCTCAGTTTGAATCCCAATGAAATCAACAGAAATTCGCCCAAGTATATGCACTGGAATTGTATTTTAAATTTGTTATTCTAAGCTGTTATTTTTCCAAAAAATCTCTTCTCAATTTCAGTTTTAAGGAGCTGGTAGTGAAAAATGCATTTTAGTGTACAGTTTTGGACTGAGAACATGCTTCTATAAATATCAAATTCTCTTACTTGTTAACAGCTTAGCTGCAAAGTAAATTTCATATGTAAGACGAAGCTGTGGAAATTGTAGAAGTGAATTCTTTCTGAAGACTTGCCACTCCTATTGTCCAATTGTCTTCCTCTCTCCACAGGACTTTTATTGCTCAAAATACCTTAAAGCAAAATCAATATAAAGTAATAGGAAGAGTTTAACAAAGAGACCATCTTTTTGGAATAAACATTGTTTACAGATCATTTTGTAGTCTTACTTTATGGTTGGTTTCATAACTCAAAGCTGGTTCAGAGGTTTTATAAATCATTCACTATCTGGATTCACTAAAAAGAATGTAGTTGTTTTAGCTAAAGAATGCATGAGAGAAAAATTAAAAACAAAATAGTTAAATGGGCAACATGATCTTTTTTCTTATGCCTTTTGAAAAAGTACTTTTAAAAATAACACACTGTGAGCTAATATTAATCATATGAGGAGGGATCACGTAAACAAAGCCTATCTAGTGATCTAGTTCCAAGCTTCAGAAGGACTGTGAATACTGTTAAATTTTCATTTTTATACATCCAAACCATTTTTATAATGTAACATTTATTTTTGATAATTCTCAGAACTATAAATCAGTTCACTTTACAGCCCTGTAGTCTTAGGATTTACGAATGCAGCACAAAATCTGTTTCCTATTTGTATCCTCCACTGTTTGGAATTACATGCTAGCTGAAGAAAATCTGCCCTTATACAAATGTGATAACACAAAAATATATGAAAGTGTCCTTGCTTAGGTATGACTAGTCAGGCTCAGCTGGGCAGATCTGGTGTGCTGTGTTGCCTGAACTATATAATGATAAATAAAGTTCTTGGCTCACAACAAGAGGAATGTTATAACAAAATACATGAGCCATGTACTTTATTCTGTTTCTGTTTTGTGCCTGTAATTCATTGTAAGACACAAAGGCTGAGGATCAAGTGTCCCAAATTCAACATAAATTTATATCACCTTAATTCCCAGTGAGTTCCCAGTCTGGACACAATTTCTCTTATGGTGTAAATCCCTTTCTTTGGTTCAGACCGAAATTCTACTGTGCACCTAAGCTACTGTTTTCCAAAGGGAGCTCCTATGCATTCATAAAGGATTTCTCATATCAAAAAATAAAAGCATTAATCAAAAAATTCTCAGCATCCTGTAGTTGAATGCAAAGAAGCTTTCTGCTTTTTAAATACAGCACAGAAACACACAGTAAATGTACTTTTTGCATCAGTACAAAAATGCCTCCAAATAGAAATGGTCCTAAATTATTAAAGAGCTTCTTTTTTATCCTAATTATCTTTAAAAATATATAATTTGGAAGAAAATGTGTGTAATTTATTTAGACTTTGACAGAACTAGATATCTAGAGCTTTACAGACAATCAACATGTTTCAGCAACCACTGAGCTCCTTTACAAATATATGTGATCTTTTACATTCTGAAAATTTCAGTCCATGAACAAAGAAGCTGCCAAATAACATCAACAGTGTCTTAGGTATCTGGCCAAGGTAATGTAGGGAAGACAAATTAATCTATGAAGAAAGTGACATACAAGAGAATGCAAGTCTCTTCATTTTACAATCTCTTTTCCTATGGGAGTTCATAGGAAAAAATCCAATGTGGTTACTTGAGACTTCTTTCAATAACATTTCAAGAACATACCTTTAGACTTAGACATATCAACCATCCTCCTGCTGTGAGCCAAAGCAGTTTCACAAGAGCAGTGTGAGCTCTGCTGCTCAGCCCTGGCGGACAAGGCCAAGGGAAGAAAGATGGGAACACACAACATCCAAAAGAAAACTCTCCCAGGTCAGGGTTATTTTCCTGTTTTGATGTTAGGAGAACACTGATACCAGCCAGGGATGTTGGCAGAGTTTCCCAGGTGTTGACTGTACAGTGACTTCTGTAGGACAGTTTCATGTGCCTACAGAAGTCCTGCTGAAGTCCAAGAATTGCAATCAAACACAAATTTTTCCAATCAAAGCATCTTAATGGCAAAGAAAATGTAAACAAAAAAAAAAAGCTTATTTTTCAGAAAAGTTAAAATCATAGACATTTTAATTCATCTAATTACATATATAATTAGCTAAAAATGCATTCTCAAAGCACTCTTTACCTCTTGAAACATATGTGTTACTGTGTTCCATGCTAAATGAATGCCCTAATACTTACATTTAAATGACATTCCTCTTCAATAATCCATCTGCTCAAATAAGCCTTCGATCAGTGGATCTCAGTTCAGTCTGTCAGATCAAAACAGCTCCATCATCTTTGCAGGGATACTCCCCTTGCTGTTTTCCTCAAGGATTTAGATGGATTTCTGTTTATCTTTGGCTTTCCTCATGGAAAAGGTGGGAAAAGGTCATTCCTAGGCCATTCCTAGCCTACATAATGTGCCACATGTCCAGGAGTCCCTTCTAGAGAAGGTTCATCTCACATCAGTTTAACAACTTTTCCAGGAATTTTCAATGAGAAATCATAAAAAGGTGCATCTCTGTTGATGATGTAGGACATTTTATTCAGCAGGCTTTATAATTTATTTCAAGAGTTTCTTCAGGATATGGATCTCTTGTAAGAACTGTATAGACAGCTACTGAAATAGTACATATTTTAGGAATTAACACTGATGTGTTTAGGCCATAAAATAAAAAAAAGAAAAATCACTTGGACAGAATAAAGTTTTACCAATTTTTCAAATTGTCAGATTTTATTTAAATATGAGCATGCGTTACATTAAAGTTGTCAGCACTGGCTAACTATAGTTCTTAGACAAAAGATAACATTAGTTGATTTCAACAAAGTTAACTTTTTTTTAAAAAAAGACATTGAATTTAATTAACTTCAAGCAGAAAAATTAATAATCACCCGTGCAGAGTTGCGTATTTTTGTCTGACAAAGGCCATATGATTTTTAAAATGTATCAAGAACCACTTAAGAGGCTGAGGTAAAAAGCTGGTGTTGTTCTGATTTGTATTCATTCCTGAGATGCAGTCTTTCACTGGAATTATTTCACCTTAATGTCTCTCAGAACACAAAGTCAGGAACAATAAAGGAATGAGGAGCTGGAATGGAGTTTTCAGTTGCCTATTGTACACCAGGAAATGGTTCTTTGCACACCCTTTTCTGGTTAGATAAAAGTGCATTTCTTCTGAAGACTCATCTTATATTCAGTTTTTTTCCAATTATCCTTTAGATATTAATTGCTGTAGAAATTTTCCTACTGACTATCATGGTAAACTTCTTTGTTATAGTTTTTTTTTTCCTGTCATTTACCATGTGTTAGTAGCCTTTTTTCTTGTCCTGGCCTGTACTGTATAGTTGAGACTGTTTTTTTGCCCTGGGACACCGGGCACACTATTATTCTGATCCACTGGCTTAAGTGCTATTTAATATAAAGTGTTCAATCATTTCTCATTAGTAAATAAACCCTCTGCCTGCCTAGCTAGATACCCAGCAGTGAAAGAGTTAGCTGAAAGTGTGCATGAAAAACACCACATTTACCAAATGCCAAAGACAACGTGAATTGTGCAGATAAACCAGAGAGTGCCTATAGGAAGGGTTTGCATAGCATACTTGTTTTTTGCACCCTAGAAATACTCTCCAAGCCAAATCCACATTGGCTGCTACAGAAGGTTGGCTTAATAGCTAAAAAGAGCGTCCAGGGCACTTGTTCAAACATATCCAGTACCCCTGGCTCCCAGCACAGCCTGCAGCAGAGGGAGCCAGGCTGTGTTTTGAAAAGCAGCTGTGAACTGAGGGGTTATGCAAAAGGCATGTGCTCTGACTCTCCTCTTGGCAGGGGTGATTTCCAGATCCTCAGTTCCTCTGCACCCCACCTAAACAGAGTCAAGCTACTGCAAATTTATGTGACTGGACCTAATTTTTCTCAAGGCACTGGCTGAACAGTCATGATGAAAGAGGGTAGGCATAGTAATATCAGCTTTCATTGCTTTGTTGCCATACATGCTATAGGATCTGCTCTTGGCTTGCCATATCCACCATTGACTGTGTCACTGCAACTTTACTGTCTATAGCATAGGCAACACAAGGTTTATTAAAAGGTTATATTTCATAAATTTTATCATCCTTGTTCAGACACTTCTAATTTTGTCACACCTATTTTCTACCAAATGTACTTTGAAGTTCAATGCTAACTCGTCTGCTGGCATAGGAAAGCTTGGTTTACATTCACATTAGTCAGAAGTATCATTGGTTTGTGGAAGACATATTTCAATCCTCTCTCAGTTTTAGGGGTATGGGGTTGACTTTGGGCTTCTCAACACTGTTGAAAACAGGCTAAAGAAGCATGGCTGGATATTTGGAGTGTCTTTGTTTGCTTGCTTGTTTCATGCTTTTCTCATTTTTTAAGAAAGGAAAATGAGCCCACCATTGATTGCTACTATCCACCATTGAAGCCCGCCATTGATTGCTACTAGCATGGCAACAATTTTAACTGTTATAAAAGACAATCTAACATTATTTATTCATTACTTATTTTAGAAATAAAATACTAGCATTGGTTTAAAATACCGTATGGAAAAAATATATCTCAGAATGTGGCTTGTAAAGAGAAGATTTAAATACAGAAATAAAACAATAGGTTTTTAGCTGTAGTCTAGTTAAAATCCAGCAAAACTGCTGAGACTAAAAGTAAAATTTATCAATAATGTTTATATGGAAAGAAAAATTTCAAGGATTGATAATGAATGTAGCAGGTCCTTGTGTTGCACAACCCTGCTTGACAACAAAGGCTCTTTCATAGTGGAGAAATTTGCAGATAGTCTGTAGTCAATGTTGCTGCTTTATATAATTTCCAGGCTCTAAGCTGGAAACTTAACTATTCTTCTTCAAAGGTTCTAGTTAGGGAGTGTTTTGTGGTGGAAATAGCCAGGGGCTATCATCCATTAATGTGTTTTTTGAAATATTTGTGAGCATAAACCCCAAACATATTCACATTACTGCCAATGTTCTCTTTGGTGAGCCTTGGTAGCATACAAGTACAAAAACAGGTGAGCAGATAAAAACAGTAGTATGAATCTCCCTTCAGTACCAAATAGTTTTTTAATGAAGTCCTTAACTGAAATCTATCTTATTACAGCAGTAAATAATCCTCAGAACTCAAGAAATACACATTTAAAACTGAGAATGTGCTGAAAAATAATATTTTTTATCCTTGATCCAAAATCAAGATAATAATGAGCCAAGGTTTCAGGATCGCAGAACTAAAAACTAAAATGCTACAGAATCTGGGATAAAAATCGAATTTATTTTGAAGATACAAAACACTGTAGTAAAATAAGATCTGAACTGGCAGAAGATTTCCAGACCAAAGGGAACATGTGAGAAGTGACGTAAGAAGCGTGAATAGCTGGATTGAAAACATATAGGATGAACAGCAGCTTATAACACTGCTTCAGAAACAGTGGAAGACATCTGGGTTTCAAAAAATCATGATGAAGAAAGGAGATAAATCTAAAATTTGATCAGAGGAGATGATATTTCAGCAACTTTCTAGGGTGGTTCCACAGCCAGAGCTCCTCCTCATATTGTTCTAATTCTGCTGATTTTCAGCAACAATAAACACCTGCCAAAATCAACCTGAAATCTATTTTGGATACAAAATATAAGATTCCCAACAGAGTTAAAAGAACAATCCCAAAAATATGCTTTTAAAATTTCAAGAACCATGATATTTTGGATTCTATCCATATGAAATGCTGGTCTTTTTCAAATATGTGAGAGCATTTACTGGTATTAAAAAGCTCTGGGAATTGTCACTGTCACGAAGGAGATTAGTGTCTTGTGCTCTCCTTATGGTATTTTCAACTTCTGAACCAGCCTGTGACTAAATTTCTATAATGAAAAACGTTTGCAGTACTGATGCTGACCTCATTTGTCTCTTAAATGCTAAATGAACTTTACCCTCATGAATCTAAAAATTTTTCTGTAGAAACAAAAATCTGATATGTAGGAATGGAAAATACTGGACTTACTAGCATCCAAGTAAAATACTGTGGAAGAGAAAATGAACAGGTGAAAATATTATTTGCCTCTCTCTTGCCTTTTCTTTTAATCTTGTTAGATTCCTTCCAGCTGATTTATTTTCAGTTACATTCATAGAACACAAAGGAACAGTCTTCCCCAGGCTTTATTTACTTACTTTTGTAACTAGATAACTGAGAATTGTATGAGGTGGCATGAGGTGGCTTTAAATAATCTCTATTCTACATACTCTGCAGTTCTTAATCGCCATTATAAAAAAAACCCCTACAATTCAGCATTCAAGACATTGAGGAAGGAAGAATAAATTCCTTAGAAGAATTAATTTATTCTAAGTGACATGAGTGGGCACAGTGGGCACAAAGAGAAGTGTAGGATGTGTTGCCTGAATTTCAGCAATCACTTTTTTACTGGGTGGGTGTCTCAGCACTGGCAGAGGTTGCCCAGGGCAGTTGTGGAGTCTTCCTTAGAAATATTCAAAAGCCTCCTGGACTTGGACAACCATTGCTAGGAGGTCCTGCTTGAGCAGGGAGGTTGGACAAAGTGACCTTCAGAGGTCTCTTCCAAACTCAACCATTTTGTGATTCTGCATCATTCTGAGGATATTGTGGTTATGGGTACTCTCACAACAAATTTCTTTCTCTCCGTTTCCACAGTACTTCCAAAAGAGTGGATAACTAATTGCATACAACAAAATGAAAAGCTAAATTTCTGAAACTGAAGAGTTAAATTTCTCCCTTCATCATTTATCTGTCACCATTTTCAATATCATCAGTTCCACTGGAAAGCCTTTAGATGTAGTAAAAACTGGATAATTCTCATTAATATCTCTCTTGGCTGTAAACCAAAACCAAAACCTGGTTTAGTTTGGCTTGTTTTTCAAATTGTTCATAGGTAGTACAGTAAAATATGAACCATGCAGAAACATTTGTATCTGTCTCTTGTTTCAAATTCCTCTGAAGCTATGTTTTGAAAAATGTTTCAGAAGTTCAGTCTAAGAGGAAAGTATTTTTCAATATTCTGGTACTTATTTTAACCTTTTGCATTGGAAATCCTTTCAAAGTTGACCTGGACAGATTTTACAACTGGCCAATGCCTAAGTCTAACATTTTTCTGCCTGTTTTTAACATGAAAACTTCGATTATAAACTTAGTCACTGGTGAATTTTGGCTAATGATAGACAGCCTCACTGTATTTTTAATTTTCCAAAGAAAAGGTTTTCATTTTATGTCAATCCAAATTTACCCTTATCTGAACCTTGAAAAGAATGAACAAAAGGCTTCTTTTCCATTCAATTTTGTTTTAACTGGTTTTCATCTATCAAATTCTGTCCTGAACTCTATCCATGATAATAGAATGGGAGTTATTGACATGGTTTTCCACTGACACATGGATTATTCTAAAAATAAACTTAATCTATACAATAACATAAACAATCTGAAGCTACTTTAACATAAATAAGTAATCCAGAAAAAGAATTAATTTATCTCAGTTTCTAAGTGGTTTTTTCCAATCCTGATGCCAGTGGAGGAGGCTGTGTTTCATTATAATGAGCACTAATTGACAAAATTTTCTGACCATTCTCAAAGACAAGTCAAAATCTGGCTGCTCATGGAGTCTGAAGTTTTTCCTGTGCAGGGGGAAGGTTCCCCTGGCTTAGTTTTGAGATGTGGTAGCAGAAAGTGAGTGGGATATTTTACACTTTAATTGTGTATTAATACTTCATTAGAGTTATAGATACTGCAGAATCAGCCTGAATCAAAGCTGATGACCAGATTTTCACTTCTGTTCCTTCCTCATCTTCAGTAGCACACTCCTGGCCAGTGTTTGCATGCCAAGGGAAACCCAGCTGTACTTGCTCCTAAATTTTAATTCAATATTGTCCTGTGACTGACTGAAAGCATGACAAGATGCATTCTCAGGGCCCTGTCCTGAGAGAGTCCCTTGAAAGGATGTGATATATGGCTCTGACAAAAGGCAGGCAGGGTGACAAAAAGCAGGCAGGGTTTTTTCTTCTCTCAGAAAACCCCTGTCATTCATATTTCACCAGTTACAGAGAAAAGGGTTTGGGAGAAAAAGCATCACCAGTAACATGCTCCTTCAATAAATTTAGAATCAGTTATAACTGGTGTTTTCAGCAAACTAGAAAATATTTATTGTGAATTGTTTTCTTTGCCCATGAAGGAATAAATCTTTCAAGTCATTAGTTCATATCTTTTTAATACAGTTTCAGAAGTGAATGTGTTGCCATTTGTAATGACACTAGCACCTGAAAAAAAGCATAGATAAACATGCTCATGTAATTTGTATTTTTTTCAAGATATGAAATATGATTTTCCTTTGAAATAGTATTCTCAAGGTTTTCCCATGCATGCCTGATATTTTGACAGTTCATATTTACAAATGCAACTTCTGTGGAATGTAATTAAACAGAATAAGGCATAAGATCACTGTAATAATGAATGGAAGAATTTTGGGGCACAAATGGAAGGTAAGTTTTTTTCTTTCTCTCAGTGAAAGAGTTACATGCTGTTATTTTGAATTAATGACAAATGACATAGCGTATCATGGGTTATTCTGGATCAAATTATAATTATAAAGTGTCATTTTAACCTATCTCAGAACTCCAAGTTTTAAGAAAGTGAAAATTCATAAAGTCAAGGTTTTATAGAACAATGGCTCATTAAAAGGACTTGTTTCTACTGCTGTCTGTTCTGTTTAAATATATATAAATAGTTTCCTATATTGAACTACATTGTGGTGGAATAGAAACATGTTTTATTTGGTCATGCTTGTGGAATGTCTTCTGTAAAAGAAACTATTTTGGAAGCTACATCTATGGAATGAACACTGATTTCAAATCTGTCTCTGTCCAGTGAAATGCTAATCAGAAATGTGCCTAAGTGATTGAGCAGAAAGAAAATTGGGAAATCACTCAAGTCAGTGATAAATTCTTGCAGGCTTCCAACATCTTGGTAAGATTTTTTTACTGCCAGCAACAATAGGATCATAGGTTTGGCTTACTTCTGTGGCAACAGGTTTGATCTTAGCAAGATTAACTGAGCTAGTGATAAATACAAGTTCAGCTGAGACCTTAGAAGACAAGATAAACAGAGACTGGAGCAAGTGAGCACCTTTCCAAAGGCAGAGAAAATGAATGATATCTTTGCAACATAACAAGTAAACTGGTCTTTGCTGTTAGAAGTTCTTCCCTATAGAATTACTTGAGTCTCTTTGCTGAACATCTGATTTAGGCACAGACTCCCAAAGCAGCTTCGTCATCTTAAGATATAAACACCTCAAATTTCTGCTTGTTTTCTTTTGTTGGTTTTTTTTGTTTGTTTGTTTGTTTGTTTTTTCTGAGAGAAGTTACGCTGTGGAACTGGGGTACCAGAAGGGAATATTCATAAACCTCAGTAGAAGGGGTGCAATTCTGTCCCTTCTAGCCTCAAATGTGCAAACACACTTTGTCACCCCTTTTCACATTATCCAGCATGGTGGAAAGGAGAAAAACTACCTCCAGCCACCAGAGCTAGACTTACCAAAAGTTTTGGTCCTGTTCTTCTTAGTGACTATTCTAAATCCCCTTATTGTTAATCCCTTTTTAATGTTCCACTTTTTCTATAGCTTCTCTTGGTACATAAGACAGCAGTCTTGATTGCAATTTTCACCAAAAGGTTTCAATTTTGACAGGAAAGCACATGAGAAAGTATATTTCCAATTTGATTTATGCAGAGCAGTTCTGTCTGCTATCGCAATCAGAAAATTAATAAAGTGTTTAATTAATAATTAATGAAGTTTGTATTTTCTAGCAAACTCATTCAGCACTTTATGACAAGGGAAGAAGTTCTGATGTTCATGTCCTCTATTTTTTCCTCAGGTTCAGCTAAAAGAAGTTAAATTCCAAAAGCAAATGACTACCTAACCTCTGTCCGTAAAAGTGAAGACATACACCAGGAATTTGCAGCAGAAAGTGAACAAACTGACGCTGGTGTGCTGATGTCTCCAAGACAAGATTTTTTTATTCATTCTCAGAATATCTACGCTTTCATAAACAAGATCAGTGATATGTTCTGGGCCTTGTTGCCACGGATCTAAAGCACTTGGACAAAATGAAACACATTGGGCCAGGTCCTTAGCAGAGTTTCAAGGAAACAAGACAACTTGGGCCAAATCAACATGTACTATTTCTTTTGGATGTTTTTAAACATAACTTACGGGGGTTTTTTTTGGACAGATAGAAATTCTCTGCCTTCAAAGTGCAGCTAAATGATCCTATTATTATCAGGAGAACAGGAAAAAAAGAGTTTCAAAACTGTATTCAAACCTTTTCCTGAATGAGGCACAGGAACAACTCAATGAGAACTTATATTTTCTCCTGCTTCCTTTATATGAAATTGCTTAAAAACAGAGCACGCTTGAAACAAACACTTCAGTAAGCTTCTTGAAATTAACTAAAGCCAGACTTTTATTTTTTTTTTTGCTAAGGGGCTGCAAACACTTAGGTCATATTACAGTTGATAGCAGTTTGTTTTGTTTGTCTGCCATAGCTGCAGATGACAGAGATCCAAGAGCCA
Source organism: Melospiza georgiana (assembly GCF_028018845.1). Taxonomy (NCBI): domain Eukaryota; kingdom Metazoa; phylum Chordata; class Aves; order Passeriformes; family Passerellidae; genus Melospiza; species Melospiza georgiana. The sequence continues at coordinate 70,687,442 of NC_080433.1, forward strand.
TTGACTTGAACAGGCTTTGGATTGACTGTGGGGAAAGGATTTCCACTGTAGATAGGAATGCTCAAAGCATAATCATTTAAGGCTCAAGTTTCAGAAAAAAATATTTCAGCCTCTGTCTTTCTTTCTCTCCTGCACATGTACACATTTGCTTAGGATCAAATTCTCTCTCTTTTGTTCATATTAGATAACCATAAAACCACCAAAGCCATTCAAAGAACAAGGTGTAATACAGTGTGAATAAAGCTTTAAATGCTTGCCTGGAGGTGGGAATTTCCCCTCCAGGCCTTGTTGAAAAGCTGTCAGGCATGCTCTCAAAGGAGGTCAGCAGATTACTGCTCCTTTTTACGTACAGCATTGTCATCAAAAAACCCACTTGCACTAATATCATATTAATGATTGCAGCCAGTTATTCCATGGCTGGAGACTGCCAGGGCTGGTGCTGCACTTTCTTTGCCAGGGAGAAACAGCTTAGCCTCAGGCTGGCTGTGCCTTTCCAGACTATAACTCACAGGTGCAGAGTGACTGCTCCAGACAGCACTCACCAACACATGCACGTCTCAGACTTCCTCGGAACAGCTGAAAACAGGATTAATTCGGTTACCAGGAAAAGAGGACCAAGGCAGAGCGGCCAAGTCGCTTGCTGCTATCATTTATTTTAAACTTTCAAAAGAAAAGAAATAATTTAGGAGGGCCAGGGGTGCATGAGAGAAGGAGAGTGATGGGGAGGGAGAGAAGAAAAAGGAGAAAGAAAAGGGAGCTCTGACTCAGTCAGTGAATCACTTTTTTTTTCCCTCTGAACAAAAGTTCAGGCTTATCATGAACAACTCAAGATCTTCTGAACTGATAAAACCCAAGTATACCAAGGGGACAAACAGTAATCTTTAGTTTAATATTTTCCTTTTTTTTCCTGTGATAATGCAAACAGGTAATAGCCATGGGTTTCATTAAATCCACAAATTTCTGTATTAACCAGATAGTAATGTACCAAGATAGTACATAAATTAACTCGGAATGGCAAAAGAAAAAAAAAAGAAGACATTACATATTTTTTGCAAACAAAAATATGAAATTTCATGCTGAACACAAATTCTGTAATTTCAGAATTACTTTATGTAGCACAGAAACTGAAGACACACCAAGGAAATTAAGTCCTTGCAAGGTGACTTGGTGCAGCCGACAGGACTTGTTATGGATTCTGGACACTTAGGTTCTCTTCCTGGCTCTGTCATTTGCTTGTTGGATTAATATGGACAGCCCCCTTCTGTTTCTGCCAGTTTCCTAAATCCCTTTACAACTGATGGCATTACACGAGACAGGTTTCCCTCAATACTTTAAAATATCCATACCCTAAGAATCAGTAGATGAAACGGATGTTGTTGTTGGTCTTTCCAAAACCCAGCAGATTTTAAACAAGGGCAGGTTTCCCTGCAGGGGCACTGACACAGGCCTGTGAAACACAGCAGGGAAACATCTGACATCTGCAGCATTTGAAGTTGAAAATCAAAATATCAAGCTTGTGGCAATCATCAGTTAAAAAGCCATAGAGTTTTAGTTTATAGAATTGAAATCATGTCTGCAAATTTTAGCTAGGACCTCAACTCAGCATCAAGCTAATTTTTTCAAGTCTGAACTTAATTCACTCATCAACTAATGATAATTATTCTCTCATTAGGTAATGGTACCAATTTAAATAAAGTTTAGAGTGGGAACAGGTCAACATTTCACAGTTTACATACTGCCATTCATAGACCTTTTCCATCATTTTAGACAGCTAATATTTCTTTTTATTCAGAAATCTTTATGAAAACTTCTTATGAAATATAATTCCCCATAGCCCTTCTTCTTAATTTCTAATTTTAATAAATATATGTCACAACATATACTCCCATTCTTATCACTTCTCTCTGTAAAATAAAGAGAATTAACTGACTTAACTTTAAATAACTTTTGTTCTTATTCTAGACATTATTTTGTGAAATTGAACACAGTTTGAACTCAAGGCTACCTAATTAAAAAATGGTGTTCTATTGTATCCTGGTGATACTTATATTGCAAAGACACATGATTTCAGTACTATGGACTACATATGAATTAAACATCTGTCTAGTATTTATTATAACATCAATGCAAAAAAAAAACAAAAAACTATTAGAGCAGCAAATTATCATGTTACAAAGCTGTGAGGTTCATCCTGCCTCTGGGGACATTCAGATATTAGACTGATGCAATACTTGCTCTTGGCCAAGTAAACTCTGTGCTCTTTCCTTTGTTTCATTATGTATAAATATGTACATGCATTGTTTATAGATTGTGTATACTAAGCAAGGCCAGGTCTGATGCACAGCTGTGAAATTAATCATGTTCTACATACAGGGGATTGCAGGGAAAATTGTTTTGTATCAGTACTCTGACTCTTCACAGTGTTTCTTTTTTGTGTGGTAAATATTTAAGGCCAGGCAGTGCAACTGGTGAATTAAATCTATGATTATATAACAGGCTCAAAGAACAGAAGATTAAAAAGTAAAAGAAAAAAAAAAGAGCACAGTAACATAAAACATATTGAAACATAAACATACAGCATTCACAGCATAAATCAACAGCTTAATGTATTAACTATTTGGCATAAGAAAGACATTTACCCTTTTAACTATTTCCTCAGCAATTTCCTTCTATGATGCAAATAGCAGTGTACAACAATGTAAAGTTGGCAGTCCTGCCAGAATATGACATGAAACACGTGACAGGAGCTCAAATGGATAAAGCTCAGTGAGTACCTCTCAAAGTGTGAATCCAGATTTATTTGTAAACAGCTTCTATGCATCATAACAGCAGAAAATGCTTTTTGCTGGTTCATAGCCTGTACTGACATTCTTAGAGTTGTCCCATTGCAGGTCTTCTAAAATTACTTTGACCACGAGCGAGCACAAACCAAAGGGATTAAAATTTGTCTTTCTTTTACAATCAGTGGAATAAAACCTCCAGCATCTGAACATAACCCTCCCCCCCGAAAAAAAGAAAAAAAAAAAAAAAAACAAAAAAAAACCCCAAACCAAAAAAGCACACACTAAAGCCAGTGAAGTAATATCTGTATCTTTCAAATATGGAACAAATTCTACTTCCACATATGCAGATATGTCATGTGGTGTTATTGAGCAGGAATTCAGCAATCAGCATTGAGAGCAGTTCAAGAGCTGCTTGCACCCCATAGCACCATAGAAAATGCAATGCCACTGGACCTGATGGATTGACATTCCCCTAGAAAAGAAGTTATGGACTGAGCAGGGTCTCCATTGCACTGGAAATGACAATAGGCAATGAACAAAACTGAGTTCTGCACATCAGCTCTTGATTTTTGCCAAAGGGGCATTGAGAAACCTTTCCAGAGATTTCTCCAAATGTAGAAAGAGTGGATTGCAGAGCTTCTGGCAATTTGTGCAAATTGTGTTCTTTTCTCTGATTTTTCGCCTTTCTACTCAAGAAAGACTTCAGAAGTCCTCTGGGTCAGACAGTGCTATGTGAAATGGAGAAAATTGCTCCACTGACAACTATATTTAAGAAAAGAAAAAACAACAAACTGACAAAAAAACACTTTTCACCTAAACCTTAAAAAGAGTTTCAAGAACTGAACTGTAGTTTCATAGACTTTCTTGACTGCAGTCTTGAGGTGTGTACCAAAACATTCTTGTGAAAGAATCTCAAAGACAACTGCGGCTTTGACATCTCCTATCAACTGAGGCAGTTTCCAGAGCCTGTCTGAGAGCACAGGACACAGAGCAGGGATCTGCCTACCCCCCACACTTACGGCACACAAGTTTTAGGCACTGCAGTGTTTACTTGAACCAGCCCCTAAGTCTCACCTGAAATCCAAGTACACCAAAGGAAAAAAAATTATAAAAATTATTCATTGAATATTGGTTTCAGAAACTCTAAACATTTTATTGGATACATTTTTTGTGTTAGTTCTCTTTTTAACACCTTTTTTTTTTTTTTTTTTTTTACAGGAAGATCTAGGTTCCTAGTTGCAAAATAGAGTGGAAAATATCTTAAGAAGAAGAGTAAATCATAAACTTTACTGAAATAGTTATAAGTCATTGTTCCTCCTGAAGGCATCAGCCCACATAGGCTCATGTAGGGAACAAGGCATCGTTAAAATTAATATATTTTCATTCCATTATCCATCCCAGTTTCAGGATTTTACTGTTTCAGACTTTTGAATCCAATTTGTACTGAAATGATGATGTGCCATACAAAATAGTAATTGAGACATGCTTATGTTTTTGGATCATGACAGTTAAGTAGGTGAAACCATCCTGTTTTAATTAAAAAGCAACACCCCCTCAACTGTGTTTCTTATGGTTAATGTTTTTTCCCTAATAAAATGCAAAGGATTATTATGAGAAAAACTTATGTCATTTCTTGACAAAGAAGAAATATATTTCCTGTCTACCATGTGTCTAAATACTGCTCACTTTTCTATTTCAACAATACCACTGAGTCAAAAGCAGCTTTTCATAAACCAGGATTTGACCTTTTTAGGTTTCTCCTGAAGAAGATGTTTAGGAAAAATGAGTAATATACTAAGAACAGTTAGTCTGAAGCCACAGTAGAACAAAAGTGGTTTGTCGCAGTCACTTCATGATAAAAGTATTATTTATTTTAATTAGCAAAAAGTAAGATGAGCTGCTCAGAATCAGTTTATGTTCCTCATTACACTAGAAATATCCTAACAAAAAGAACTGTCCCGCATCCCACAAGTCAGGCATTCATTACATGTTCTTGATTCACACCTTTAAGTGCCAACTGATATAAAAGACATTATGTCAAGCATTTCTCATAAAAGTTGCAAAAGCTTGTATCCTGAAAGTGCCATTTCTTGGGCTCAGAAAATACGTAATTCTGCTTAGAAGTGCTGATTTCTCAAATGCCTGACTTCACAAATGCCATGGGCATTCATTCAGAAGGACATCTGTCAGAGAAGAAAGAGTTATGTTCTTTTCTTGATGTCTGTCCTTGTGCCAGAGCACATATTCAGAGGCAGGAAACTTGCTTTCAAAGCTTTTTAAAAGGGACCTCTACTACATATTTCCTCTTTCAAGAAGACAGCTTTTTCTATCAACCTCTTGCCTGCTCCTCCTTATGGAACTTTTGAAAAGCCTCTGTCTAGTGTCTGAGCAAAGAAACTTCCTTTTACCCATTTATTCTTCTCCTTCCACGCTGTTCACCTAAGAAGACTCTATTCCCAGTATTATTTCTGTGTTTTACATGGTTGCTCCTTGTATAGTGAGCACAAACAACCCTGGAGAAGAAATTAAAATCTGTAAACCCTTGCTGATCTTCAGAATAGAAAATTGCATTCCTTCCTTCACATTCAATAAATTATTGAAGATTTCCCTGAAAAATAGAATGTTAACCCTTGCAGTAGTGAAAAAACACCAAAGTAACTTTTAGTATTATATGAAACAATACATCAAATATTATTTTGTTAATGACTATTGATGGAATTATAGAATCATTTAGATTTTAAAAGAACCTGAAGATCATAGAATCCAACCATGAGTTTGCCTTAATTAATTTTGAAAAGCATATCATAAAAATTTTTTCAAGATGTGAATCCTAATCTCAAATATTGTCAAACACATGAGCATCTGTAACACAAAATCTCTTTTCCCCTCAAGTACATTATTAACAAATGTCTGCAGGTTCTGTAAGCTGCTCACAGGTGGCAAGGAAATTGTTTTAAAACTCTGTAACAAAGGCTTAGAGTAAACTTGTGCTGCCTACCCAAAGAGACCCTAACAGATCCACAGAAAAGCATCATGGAAGAATAACACAGGGTATTAGAACCAGAGAGCTTTCTTCAATAAATAGGAGATGCTTTCAAGCAAGATGGGTGGAATTAAGCATAAAGTCCATCAAGCATGGAATAATGCAGGCCAAAAATCGCTTTCTTGAATAATTGCAGGAGGGATAAAAGCTGGGACTAAACCTTTTTTCAACATACCAAAAGCAGGAACCTTGCCAGTTTGTCTTCAGGGTTGATAGTTGATATAAAAGATGAAAAAAAGATAATTTCTCCAATAAGATTCAGTCTTAGAAGAAATAATAACTGAACTATTGGCATTGGTGTTTGCTATAGAGTAGAGCAGGTAAACTCTGACACTTTATGGCAGAAAAATGCAAGGAAATAACTCAAATTGAAGTTTGTTTAGAATAGTTTTAGAGTTCTGATTTTTTTTTTTTTCAGTGATAATACTAAGAAATCAAAAGATTTTTCCCTTGAAAACTCAAAATCAGATTGTATTTGAGATGGTCAGAATTTCTTGAGTCATCTTGGACACTGGAAGACTGAAGATGCTGAATGAAATGGTGGGTTTTCAAAGCATCTGACAGGAGATACCCAAGAAAATACACATAAGAATTTTTAATTTTTTTTTTCTTGGACCGAGTAACTGAATTGCATGATGAACAACATGAATAAATATGATTTAATGGAGAATATTCAGTATGAGTTTAGCTGGGGAAAAGTGTGCTTCACTGTGGAGTGGGAGAAAAAAAAAAGAATTTTCAAAGAACTTTCAAAGTTCCTAATCAAAGTTCCTACTCTAACAAGGAAGGTTTTCTCACAGACTAATGGCCACTTAAAAGGTGGGGAACAAATAATGAGAACAAACAATCAGAAATGCTACCATTTTTAATCCATGAAGATCTGCACTTAAATGCATATGGCTGAATATAAATGAAAAGAAAAACAAAAACTGTTGATACTCATCTTTTTGAGACTCTAATGTCAGAAACTGACTTTGGAAAGTCAAATATGCTAGATTATATTGGATGGTTAAAAGGTTGAATAAAAATTAAGTGTTGATAAATATAAAATAGTCAAAATCTAGTTACTCCTATGTCATTATGGACTTTAAATAAACTGCCCTCAGTGAGGAAAAGGATTTCTGGATCTTTGTTGTTTCTCTAGAATCACCAGTTCAGTGATCATCAACAATCAGAGAATAATTAAATGCTGTTAAAGACACAATAGGAACACTGTAAAACTCAAAACACACCTGCTATGCTGCTGAAAGTGCTCCTCACCACTCTCCTCTCCAAATAAATATAGTAAAACTTGAAAAGATACAGAGAGCTATGACAAGGATGATGAGTGCAGAGGAATGTTTTCCACCTGAGAAGTTTTAAATAGTCTAGAACCATTCTCAGGAAAGGAAGAGACCAAGGGTGATTTGACAGGCTGTAAAATCATGAAGAGGCTGAGAAGGTCACTGGAGTATAATAATTTCTGTATTTTACAACACAGGGATGGGGAAAAACTAGGTAGAATTATCAGGCAGTAGGGTTGAAGGAAGCAACTGGAGTCCCTTTTCACACAACACCTCATTATATTGTGGAACTCACTGCCACAGATAATTTCCCATGCCAAAAGTGTAAATGGATTCAGAAACGCATTAAAAAAATTAAGCACTGGAAGATCCATCAAAAACTAATAAACCAGATGATGTGGAGTAATCTTCAGTCTGAGAAAGCCCCTAGAAGAGATGGCTGGAAGCTGCACAGCTGTGCAGTTACCAAAGCATTTGCTGACCACTATCAACAACATGATGTTGGCACACATGAGTTTTAAATCTGACTAAAACCAGATGGTTTTATATTCTTAACTCTTCTCACAGTTCCTAGTGAGTTCCCCTCACCCTGAGCAAAATTCCTGAGGTATATTGCCCCTGAGTTTTGTCTTTAGTGACTGTTTCCATCTGACAGCTTATTTGGGCCCACGTTTTGCACGTGCATGCCTTCATTCATCTTTAATGCTTGGACTACACCCATGAAGAGAAACCAACGTTCATTTTATGTCAAATCAGTCCAACCAGGACCACATTTCTCCCTCTGGAAAGACATGTCCCTTTCCCTTGATCATGTAAGTTTTTAAGTTAGGCATCTTAGTTCCATCATAAAAGGTAGACAGATGTGGATGGCAGAGTAGTTTAAAATTCCCTTGGCTATATTTAAATAAAAAAAAGGAAAGAAAAAGAAAAAAAAAAAAAGAAAGAAAGAAGAGAAAAAGGACAAGAAAGGAAAAAAAAAAAAGAAAGGGGTAAGAAGAAAGATGAGAAGGTATCTCGAAACAGAGAAGAAATTATGGACACTTAGTTATGAAAGAAGCCAAACCAATGGTTTTTTATTGTTGAAACTTCAACTGGTCAACCATATCAAGATGTAGCACTTTTTAATGATGAACATATTTCCATACATGAAAATTGCAGTCCTTAATGTTATGTTTAACTAATTTTTTCCTGCATCCTCTGTTTCAATATTACAAATAAAATGCTGAAAATTATTTATTTATTAAACCTTTTCCTTGTCACTGTACTTCAGACAAATGCCATTAGATGGGTGGAAAAATTCACAGTTTATAAAGAACTTAAATTTGAATGCAGGACGAGGTTTCTTCCTTTTTTGTTTTTTTTTGGTATTTTTTAGAGAAGAGCCAACAATCTAATCAGTTTCATATGTGATCAGCCCCAATTTTCCTTTTTTCCCAATTTTCCTGTCCAGACATACCACTGACCTCCTCTTGTACAAGAGCTCAGAAAAACATATGATTTTCTCCATCTATGGATTTTTCAGTGAAAAAGAGATTTCCACTTCATCATAAGGTAGTGTTTTCTAAGACTCTTCTAATTTCAACTCCAATTCATAAGAGAACTGATGATTAGTGCTTTAGAAAATGTTAATTTTCTTCACAAAGAGACCTACGCTTACATCATGGTATCGCTGTCAAAGAATGCAAGAGAGGCATCAGCTTTTGTAGAATGTACTTTTGTACTTCATAGATCATCCAAAAGAACTCACCAAGTTATTAAGTCATTTTTACAGACTGACTATTCCCAATTTACACATGGAGCCTACAGAAGTCTCTGTAGGTGGCTGAAGTCAGGTTCCAAAATCTGTCTCCCATAAAGTAGGCAATATCTTCAATTATTTAACTACTCTAATTTCAAACTGTGGTGAAAAACATTTATCTACACAAAAATTTCCTGATTATCATAGTCCTTGTGTAATAAGCCTAAATAAAAACTGAAGACAAAGAGGGCAAGATTTATTTGGTGGTTCTTAACACATTCAAATTACCTATGTTTAAAAATGTTAAAATGCTAAGAAACTCCTTCTCTTTTTTTAGTGAGGGAGATTCTGTGAGAGATATTCTGCCTCTACTAGGACAGAGTAAAATAAAATATATGCTTTGATAATAGCCTGCCTGTCTTCTTGCTGAGAAGCCATTACTTTGTGTTTGAAACAATTTGAGATTGAGGAAAGGTGTTCCCTTTCAGTACTCAAATTTCATGACACTCTGCTATTTTTTCCCCATCATATGGGAAATCCCACTCAAGGGAGAAGATATATATGACTACAACTTGCAGTTACTTTAAGATGACAAATACCATGATGAAACAGAAGAAATTTCCCATTAAAATAAACCACATGTCAGCTTTCAGCTCAGGTTCAGCTGGCTCCCAACTAAGGAAACATGCCTTAGCTGTAGATCATGGAGTAAAATACATATCTGCTGTACAGAGTGGCCCATAGAGAAACAAACAGAAATATGAGCTAACACTGACTCTGAGAATGAGAAGAAAAGCCCTCCAAGAGCAGACAGTCCCATACTTTTACCAGTGCAGCTCTGAAAGAATGAGATGCACACAACTGCTTGCCTTCGACAATGCTTAATTATTTTATATCAAAATAAGTTGTGGAATTCAAGGCCACACATTCCCAGTGAATGCTGGATCTCATGCTGCTTAAGGTACTCCCTGTCCCTGGATATAAAAAACCTGAAGAACTGAAAGCTTACTACAAGACCCAGGAAAATGTAATGAATTTCCTTTGCCATAGATAACAGATTTCTGAGAACATCTATTTATCAAATAAAACAACAGCAAAAAATAAGTCTGGAGACTAAAGGAAAAACTGGAAATAGTGAAGAAAAAGTACTAGAAAAAAATCCCAGTTACAAGTGATTCACTTTCTCCATTCTCTAATTAGGAAGAATGTGGACAGAAACTTCATGCTTAGTTTTCAGTATAACTCCCTCAAATTCCCACAAAAATCCCCACAAAAAGCAATATTGAAGTGCTTAGTAATTTTTTGATAGATTTTCTTCCCTAGTACTTCATTGCTTCAACAAAAGGCAAAGATTTTCCAAAATGTATATATTGACAAATTTTCTTTGGGCAGAATTTCATGTGTACCAGGAAGAAAGCTGAGAGCCTGAATGCTATAACTGCTCCTACCTCTCCATTCTTTCTCTCACTCCCCCTTAATCAAACTGCATTCTCAATTTCATAAAACCTGATTTTGTCTTGACTCAGACACAATGATTGCTTTCAGGTCATCCTGCTGTGGTGTAATTCCTTAGATGCACACTGGGGAATAAAGTATTCCAGAAAAAACAGGTGAACTAACTTTCCTCATGTGAGAAAAAAAAAAAGTCTTAAAGGGCTGACAGGGTTTCAGCCCCGATATTTGAAATGTCCTGGCTCCGTGGTACATCTTGTCCCTCTTGGATAAAAAGTCAAGATTAATATTTTTCTAAAACATTCATTTCATTGAGTTCAAGCCCTAGTCACGAGTAAATTATGCAGGAGTTGCTAGGTCATCAAATGTTCTTTCTCAGCTGAGGTGGTCAAACAGATTAAAGGGAGTTCTGCTGTGAATGGGACCATCATTACCCAGCCACTTCATTGCAGAGGAATAGGGATGGGATGCTGAAGGAACTTTATTCCATATGTGGGGCTTCCATTCAGTTAGAACAAGCACAATACAGTAACAGAGATAGCAGCAATTCTATTTGTGGTCTTCTTTAGAAAAAGGACAAAAACAAGAAAAAAAAATAAAATGATTGCATACGTAGTTGTATTTCACTGTAAAATTAAAAACTAAAATAATTTTGGGTAAAATGGAGTTTGAGCAAATGTCAAAATGATATTGCATATTTCATGGATGCACAGGGATTATTCAATACTCACTGTCCTAACTGCAAAGCTGTGCCTGTGAATAGTTTGATAATGGGGACAAGCGACCATTTTTGTTATGATATCAACTTCACATTTCTTTAAGAGATCCATTTAATAAAACTTTTACTATTTTACCAGTTTTTAGGACAAACATACACTTGCTAGCACTTGCATGTATTTATCTTTGGTTTAAGCCTAAATGTTTATTTAATTTTTGAAACATTGAGTTTATTGCATTTTAAAAGCAGACACATGCAATTACTGTTCTTTTTTGGATCGTGACCTGAGGAATATAAGAGCCAGAATAGATTTAAATATGAAATTGAAAATCAAGATGTTAAAATCATGAGCAATAATGAAACAGAGATTATTATTATTATGCATTTATTCCCTTGTAGAGATCAGCTTCAAAATTGTAGACCTTTCTGAATCCTGAACAGACCATGTGATGGCTCCTCTGCCCAGAGTGATTTTTCCTCTTGGACATTACTGATCCCTCAAAAAAAAAAAAAAAAATTAAACTTACTCACAAAGAAAAAAAAATTATTCTTATAACCTTTGTGTTTAGCCCATATTATAAAGTGAAAATTTGAAAATTTCTTGCAGTTTATGGGCAATAATGTTCCAGAAGTCTTTAACTGATTTAGTGCTGACTAAAACCTGCTGAATAACGAACATAAAGAAACATCTTTTCTTCCACATCTTTCAGCTTTTATTGCATCCCATGATATCTTGTATTTGTCAAATTTTATGTTATTTGGGTTTACCTCTCATAACTGTTTGAAAAATTAATATTTCACATAAATATCCTACCATAATATTTATTTCTTTTCCATGTCCTACAGACAGCAATCCACCTAACTCTCTTTATTCTCTCCCATATAATTTAGCTAACTTAGTAGTTACGTAAATGCCTCCTCCCTCCTCTTTGTTTCAGTTTCAAACTACATTGTCTCCCCATAGGTCTAATTCATAACAGGTTTACTAAACCTTGGAGCAATCTGTGCCTGACTTTGAGGATTGCACAGTTTCATACCTGAAGAAGGTCTCCTGTGCTGAATATCCTGTTTATTCAAGCTATCTCAGCTGCTCTGACAAAGGCGTTCCCTCTCAGGAAGATGTCTGTCTCAGCGAGGACATGAAGTCACTAATTAAAAGAATATGAATTTTGTTATTCATTAGTCTATAATTTATTTTTAGCTCAATAATAAAAAGGAGATGTAATGAGTCTAGCAGCTAATACAGTGCTAATACCATGTGGTTAGCACAGTATGGCTGGCGACCAATCACAAAACACTCAGAGTAAATAATTAATGGCATTGAGATTAACTGCTGAACTTAAATTTATTCACAGATATCATGATTACTGGCAATTATAAGTAAAACCAGAAGTGTACAGAAGTTAGCACAAATTATTTAGAAAAGACAAACTTTTCAGTGAACAACCCATCTAGCCTGGGCTGTATGGGAAACTTGGAAGCATAATCATTAAAACTGGAGCTGTATGGCTTCACCTTTTTTGGTATTATATTTCAAAAACCCTTTGTTGAAAGAAATGGCGTGATGGAGACAGAAGTGATGAATGCATTGAAAAATTGCTTCCTGTCATAAATGACTTTATAAACCTACTGGGAAATTTTTCATGTCTACATCTGCTAGATGGTGACTAATGCAGGATAATCAAATTAGAAATCATTCAGCCAGTAGAGACTAGTGACCACACGAAGGTCCAGTGACTAAAGCAAGATTAGAAGTTGATATGTGTAAATCACAACTGATTCTAATCAGAAGCAGATGCCTGATTTCAGACAGGTCTTCATGGACAAGATGTCAGAAAAGATTAGGAATAATTGAGTAGATGGAGACAATGAAATGCAGACTCCATTATTGTACAAACAATTGGCAGAACTCTATGCAAGTGGGTAGGAATGCATAGCTTAAATGTAGTGTCCACAGAGAATTTATATTAAAAGAATAATTACTTTCTTCCTTATTTAAATTAATAATTGCTAGTGTGTACATCACATGCAAACATATTGTGAAAAGGTGAAATAATTGATTAAATTTGACATATGAGATAATATTCTCCACAGTTAGATTTAACATATAGACATATTAAACATAACATTTGTTATTAATTTATAGGCTTTATGTATGCTTTTGAAAATAGCATGTTTATAGTTATCTTGAAACAAATCTAAACTGTAGGCTGCATTTTAAAATGTTCCTATGAGTTAATCTCAATTAATATCATAAAATAAGTAAAAAATAAATTTGCTATTATATTTACTATCTAATTTTTTGCTTGGTATTGTAAATTTTACTGCAACTTAGTGAAAACTTTCTCACATTACTGACATACATCTTTGTTTTTATTTCATATGTCCTATTTAGAATGGGTTTTAATGCCTGATAAAGAAAATAGGAGCTGCATAAAGAGAAGGCATGATTTTTTCTACTTTAATAATTTTAAAAATTTACTGCCATAATTTCAGAGTACTAAATATGATTGTGTGTCTCCACCAGTACACCGAAGAATAAATGCTAAACATGTATCACCTCCTCTTACCTTTTCCTAATTCACAGGGGCACAGAGAACTGAATATAGTGAGTTAATAATGTTATAATGTTAATAATGTTAATAATGTTATAATATGTTGTATTATACTGGTCTGAAATCATGCACTATATCTCATATAAACAATGTTCCCAACTGTATCTGGAAGGAGATGTTTTGCAATTGAAGGATTTCTGGTGCTAACAGAAGACAAAAACACACTCTCTATAAAACCATGACAGTATTTTACCCATAATTCGCAGATCAGTGAACACTCGGAAAAAGTTTTACTTTCAGATAGCTAATAGATTTTAGAAAAGCAGTTGTGAAAAGCCAGGACATAGGTAAATTTTACAAAATGAGTTATTTTTATGGTTCTTCAATTTTTAGTTGTTTGCTATTTTTGTTTAGGTGACTTTGATCATTTGCTCCTCAGTATGAATATTCATGTGACTCATTACACATTGTGCTTTTTGATTGGCCAGCTAAGTCTCACATGGCTCCCTCTCCTGTTTAGACAACTGTTTTACAAATTATATTTGCTGGTATTTAATCTTAATTTCCTATGTAAATCCTCCTGTGACTGAGATTTAGACAAACACACACGCAAGCACTTCACTGGCATAAATGTTCTTCAAAGCCAAAGAACAATTCAGACAGTGTAAGAACCAGAGGATGTCAGCAAAAATGTGTCAGAGGCTTTCCTGAAAACTGGATGGGTGAGTAACGTTACCGGGAAGAACTTACACTCTGAACTTACAATAAAGTTGCACCTTTACTATCACTGACTGAAAAGGGCCATCAAATCCACCAATGTCTTTCAGCTAAATGCTCTTTATTGGTTTGCATGGTAGGATTTTCAATATGGGTTTGGGAATAACACACAAGTTTGTTTCCACTATTACATTTATAATATGCCTGGATTCCTTGCAGGTAAAAGTGATGACATTTGAGGAACAGTCCTGCACAACTGATAACAATGTCAGTAAGAGCAGATTTTAAATGCTGGCTGCTGTTAGAACGCATACAGTCGTGTACATTAAACACAGTGTCACTAATCCAGAGATGAAATCACACTCCACTGCAGGAAAATAGGAACTTCAACTCACCCAGCCATGCACAATCATTTCCTAAAGATCAGGACAAATGTTTGTATTCATCTGTACAATGACTGATAGAATAAGAAAAGAGAAAGGAATTTGTCGAAGTGTATATAAGATATATTTAGAAGGATAAATTCATGACTCAAAGCACATGTACAATTAACATCTAAGTCCTTTTGAGCTTCTGAATGCAAACATCTAGAAGCAGGAGAAATTAGCAAAAGCAGCAAGTATATTACACACACTCAACAGGCAGGATTTTCAAGCAGGAAAAAAATACTCTTTTGTTAATTCTTTGAATCAACAACATATGTTGTTTACTTATTGTTGCATCTTGCAGAAAAAATAAAGTTGGCTTCAGCAAATAATGAGCAGATGAATTTTGAAGAAAGGGGACTGTGTGGCTAGAATTACGAATACCAGACAGTAATGCCATTATACTGTGGGCTTAAGGTTTTTCCACAGCAAAATAAAAGCCTGCCAGGCAGACAAACAAATTAGCTGATGATGGACCTCCCTTCCACAACTAAGCTTTAATCCAAGACAGTCAGTTTAACTAATGAGGAATCCTCCTCTTGTCCTACAATCATAATTTGAAAGTGGTGTGGAACTGATAAACTGAAAAGTCAGTCAAGCTTTTGGCCCTGCTCAGGAGCGTCTTTGACATCAGCCGGATGAGAATGTGAGGACTCAGCCGTTTGAGGAGGTCTCCAGTGATCTAGCCCCTAGAAAGTCTCAAATAACTTCCTTAGTCATAACAGGCACTTTGGCCTGACTCACAGAACAGACTAGCATGTAAGTTCAACTCCCACTTAAAATTGTTCGTGGTTTGAGCTCATCTCAGTCTCAACCAGCTTAAACATACGGGTCTAGTCTAAACTAGACATTTTCCAAGATCCCTTAAAACTCTTTCAGTATCTGAATTTTCTCTCTGAACTCTTTAGAATTCTGCTCTGAGACATGTGCCCAGTTTGAGAGAAATATTATAGATTAAATTGGTGGTTATCTCATATTTTGCTCCTTTTGGACTCACAAAACGGGAGATTTCCAGCCTCTGACATCTGCTGACCATCAGTTTCAGAGTGTACACAAATTCTCATGTAAGTACAGGGACAAAGTGCTGCCCTTTTTCAACACAAATATTTTGCTATTTGATCATTTGGAGGATGGAACATTCAGCAATTTATTTCACTGTCACATGATACAGCCTGAACTCACTTCCTTCACAATTACTATGACTAAGAACTAGTAATGTGCTAAGTAGTGACCTCTTTGGAGAGAGGGCAAAAAAAGAGACAGATTTTCTCCTGTCTTCCAATTTTTAGTTGAGCTAGCTTAATTTTCACAAATGGAAATGACTAAGCCAAGAAGAAGGTGAAGATGTTTTGTCCTGATTTCTGTAGAAATATGTGTGAAAATATATTTTAAATATAATGGAAGTCTAATCATAATTTACAAGCTACTGTAATGGAATAGACAGTGTCACATTAGTACCGACTGAAACAAATGGACAGATTTGTGGATACAAAGTAAATGTTTTGGGGCAGATGTGCTTTTTACTTTGGTTGCCACTGAGTGAAATGTTACTTCCCTTTGTAGCAGCTCTGTGAGAAGCCTTACAGTGTCAAAAAAAAAAAGAAAAAAGAAATGAAAATATAAAGAAGTTTCTTTGCCTGCAATATTTAAGTCTCCATTATAAGACATACCACCAAAAAAAACCCCCAAAACAAACAAAAACAAAACAAACAAAAAAATAACCTCCACAAAAACCAACCAAACAACAACCAAAAAACACAAAACTCACCCAAAAAACCCAACAGAGTGGTTTTTAAAATAAAGACTGTGGAATCAGAATTTTCCTTCCAGATCAGCTTTTGTGTCTTTGGCATCTAGAATTAATGGAATAGAATGAGTCCATGGCTCATTCATTTTGCTCCTGAAGATGTGTTGGATCTTCCCCAAAGAAAGTTCATATCATGTTCTGATACTCAGGGAGGAGCACTGGGATAGAGCAATATTCATTTGTTTGTACAAGAGATAAACTGCTGGGATGAATTTCCAGCTTTGCTTTACATGACTTTGTTTCTAATTTCTGAAGATATGATGGTCACCCAATCCATACAGTTCTCCTTCTAATTATACTGAATCAAAGACAGAAGGGCTAGACAAGTGTCTCATGAAAAGGACAATGCTTTTGGTGCTTTTCTTAATAAAATAAATAGAAATGTAATGAAAAACTTCTGTCATTATTGTCCTCAAGTCTTGTTATGGACTGAAAACATCATGAATCATCAGAACAAAACATACTGGCTCATGTGCTCCCCTCAATTTAAGAGCATACCATCTGAAGTGTTGTATTCTCCCTGAAATATGGAGCTTCCATAACTCCTCTTAGCCTGATGCTTCAGACTCCTTCAAATATTAATTTTTGTTTAATTATGACCTGCACTTTTGTTTTCTAATCTATTAGTCAAATTTCTTTGCCTCACGGAGCTGTTTGGGTATCAAAATTGGTGCAGGTTTTGAGATGTATTGGAAATAAATTTTCCATGAGCAAGAGGTGATGTAGAGGCAGATCTAGGTTGTGCCCTATTATCAAAATGAGGAAGAGGAAGTTAATAAAATGGCAGGACAGAGTAATAAGGGAGGAATGAGTTTTTCTTTGCTGCATTGGTGGACAGAGTCAGCACAACAGAGGGGACAATGTTCTAGAGAGCCCACATGGCCCCAGTGTGCCATCAGGATGACAGCAGGTGTCCCACTCTCCTGGAAAGAGGGAGGATGTTTTGGCTTATCACTTCAGTCTGCAACACCATCCAAAATCCTTGTGGAAGAATTAGGTGATATGTGCATTTCTCTTTCTACTTGTAGCACACTCACTTTTGATCCAGCCCTGCCTTTATACATTTTCCTATGACAATATGAAGCATGAAACAATATTTAGCTCCAGTTGCACCCACTGTTACTTCTCTAGAAGAAAAACCTTTCCTTGAACCGTTGATGTTGGTTCATGGTGCCTAAATTTCCATAGAGCTGTGCTCTCTGAATCAGAGCACTGCAGAAATAGTTCTGGAATCTCATCTTTTGGCCTTTCCAATCCACTGTTCTGATTTCAGAAGAGTATTATTAGGAGAACATATCTCCCAAACAAAGAAACCATTTAGAGTATTTTGATAGGATGTTTCAACAGAACAATTTTATTAGCAATAAACCATGAAGCCAAACCTGACTTTGCTTATGAGTTTAAAAGTTCTTTAAGACCTAAAAAGTCATCTCAGCAGCTTCTTGCATTGGTCAGTCTTAAAAACTGGACTTCCTGGTATTCAGCTTGTGAAACCTCAAGACTGCTCATCAGTTTCTGTGATGACAATTAGTAACACATTATTATAGTGAATGGCCATAATCTGTATCATGTTATCAGAGCAAATGGCCATAAGAAGTAACCATATAAATTTAGTCAGGCATTGCTACCTTTACACTTGGATTTTTCAACTCTAACCCCTCTTATACTGAAATTCTACAAGATTTTATGGAGAATTTTAATATACTATTATGAGAAAATCAGGACCCTCTCCCCAAATAGAAAATATTTATCAGCAAGGCATACTGAATATTTATTGTACGATCAGTTTTGTTACTAAATTAAGTAAAAATTAGTAAATAGCAAAAGTTAAAAGAGAATTATATGGTGGGCTCATTATGAATTGAGAGGAGGTAATCATTTAATATGCTATTTAATAATTTTCAGGAAAGTTGTATTCCCTTCCAGTATGCTCCAGAGGCACTACTTGCCCTTTAATACTCAATGGATTTCTAGGTAGTATAAAGTGGATCAATTATGACAATAAAACAAAAATGTAGCGCAGATTTGTAATATTTTTTTAAATAAAACACCTACCCCCAAATCGAAAAGTATTTCAAATGTCAGAACAACATAGCTGTTGAAAAAATTCCTTCAAGATGTTTCAGACAAAGGCAATAGGAAATATCTGATGATGCCAAAAGATAAAATTTTTCTCCAACAATTGCAGGGATAGGTGTTTTGAATGACTGAAGGAGGGGAGGGTCTTAAGAGACAAAGATTAAAAGGTTGTTGCAGAGAGATCACAATAGTCAAAACCTGAGAAGAAGATGATTTTGGTCTAGAATTCTCTAAAGAGCACAAGATAAACTGCAAACAGAAGAGCTTGTACTAAACAGCAGCAAAAATACTAATAATAAATTCCTCTTTTTCAACATATATGCTTTCTTTCCGCTTATCTGGTTTTATTCAGAAAAATAAATATTTTTATTACTTTTTGATCCACTGGCCTCAGAGTTCTGAAGCCGCCTGTAGATGCTGTACCCTGCTGTGTACAAATTAAGTAAATACATAAACCCAGTCAGCTTAAATCTGTCAAAAATGCTTCTAGAAACAGGCTATGCATGCAAGGACAGCAGATGGAAAAAGCTTTCAATTGTGATGAAATAATCTACTCCCAAATCATTCAATCCAGTCAGTTCTGCAGAATCATTTTTCATAAGACGCTTCAACATGGATTTATTCTACAAAGTAGTTTAGAAATGAATTAATTATTGTGGGTTTAAATGACCCTGTATAAAATGCAGATTTTTCCTTTCACAAACACACATGACATCTACAGGCATCCTCGGTTCTGCTGAAACTCTGCCACTCTTACAGGCATCAGGAGTTGGCTCTTGTTGGAGGACAGATACAAATGTTTATTGTCCTCTAGATGGATAGAACATGACAAATTTTCCTTTGATCTGCCTTGGGGCATAGAAGACTTTAGTTCTCATCTTTAAAGGGCGTAATGCAAAAGTCTTGATCTGAAACAAATTGGAATTATTACAATAACTTTCTAATTATGCGGTGACGTGTATTGAGCCTTCTAGAGCAGAGAAGGTCAGAGTCCAGCAGAGGTTAAGGCCCACACCTCGCTGCATGGTCTGCCAGCACCCCTCGGTGTCGTAAGGCCTCGGGCTGTGCTGGCTGCGGACTGGATCGCTGCTAACGACGAGAAGGAAGGAGCTGGACACTCGCTGGGGGCTAAACAGGTTTATGGGAAAGCCCACGATGTATCAGTGAATGACCCAGAACAAGGGGTGCTTCAGGGTTATAAAGGGAAGGAGTGGACCCGGGAGGGGTTTACAGAAGACCAATAGGGGGAGAAGAGGGGATGAACTTAACACAAATGACATAGTGGAGAGCCCAATAGGTACCAGGTATGGGAGGGGTCCCGGGGCCACAGCCAACCACAACCCCCAAAGAGGAGAAGCTTCTGGAATACTAGGTGGAGCAGGGGGGTGATTGACTTGGCCCAGGGAGGAGAAAAAGCATACATATAAGGGCAAAAGGGGAGGAGGAATTATATAACCTAACAGATTGACAATAGAACTGGCAGGGCTGTGGTGGGAAAACTGAGGGGGGTAGAACCATTTTACACAACATGGGGGGGAGCAGATACATAAAATGGGGGAGGAATTAAATGAACTTAACGAACACACTACAACATAATTATATATGGCCTGAAATAAACCTCAATGTCAGTCCAGTTCAGGAAAATCTAATGAGGTCTGATGTTTACACCTATTTCTTGGCTCCAAACCAAATGAATGTTCTCATGAAATCTGATTGGCTATGGCAGGATCAAAATACCTGGCATTATAATGATACAAACGCTGAAAAGAAAGTTTTATAACTCAGTATTGTAATCCATAATTATGTTAAAGGTCTATCTGAATTTACTGTCTTTTTTTACCCTTTACAATTTTTACCCAAATTTCAGAAATTTGCTTTCAGTCCCTTGCCAGTCTTGAAACACAAGGATGTCTTACTTCATTGGCAAATGGAGAATTGAGCAACAGGGTCAAATAAGCAATTTCTTTATGTTAGGGAAAATATAAAGTCCAGACAGCTCAGTTGTGCTCAATAGTATGGTTTGATTCATTTCTACTCATCATTTGCACCTAACTAACAATAATTGCTGCATCAGCCAACAAAAAAATTCTGATGAGAAAGGATAGAAGAAGCAGTTCTCAGATTGATCACCAGTACTACTTCTGATGAGTCGGCAGCCTTTTAAATACCACCTAAAGCTAAGTTTTAGCATCCAGTTTATGATCAACCGCATCAAAACTCTGTCTAAAATGCTCTAGAAAAACCTAGAAAGTTTTATGTTGTAATTGAAGTCAATTTTGACAAAGAGAAGATACCTGCATGTGGATTAGGTACATTTCCTAAGCTCATTGGCTGCTCCAGGCCAGTGCCTGCACAGTGACTCAGGTCAGCAGAACATGGGCTCAGGGAGGAAAACACTGTTGGGCTATAGGGTTATATCCTGAGCAGATCCTGGAACCCTGCACACATGAAATCTTAATAATTTTGCAGATTGGGAGATTTCAATTTCTGCTCAGAGGAAAGCAGTAGAATGCATCCCAAGTGAATGAAGAAGATGTTATTTTACTATATTCTCAATAGAAAAAAGATAAGCATGTACCGTAGACAGGATTATTCTTTGGTGATACCTAGGTTACAGGGCACACAGCAGACAGTTGATTTCAGTAGCCTAAATTTCCATCTGCAGATCTTAGAAGTGGTTTTTTCCCCTTTAAAACTGATCAAGGAATGCAAGCAGTTACCTTTGTGAAACTCAAATAATCTTTCTTCCCTTTTCTGAGACCAGATATTTAAAACTGGAAAGGTACCAGAGCTTGAAAATGTTAGACTGCCCACTATTTTACAGTATTACACAAGAAATCCTGACAGAAGGAATTTGGGTCTTTGGTTCAAGGTCCTTGTCTGGGAGGGAAGTTCACAATTGTGGATCAACCTGCCAAGTCCTGGCATAAGCCATGCCATGTCAAAAATAAGCACATGCATATGGAAATGGGAAAATCTGTCTGGAAATCAACTAAGTCTGAATTCATGCAAAAATATGAAGAAAGGGGTAAAGCTAATCCTCAGTTCTTCATGGGCTGCCAACTCCGTTCTCTCTGTTAGAAGAAATTATGTATTTAGGCTTCAAATTCAGAGTGTAATGCAGGAGTTCAAACTTCATCTATGTATTGGTGCCTCCACAGAAAGGAACCAGAAGGAAAATTGAACTTCTACATAGTTATGATGACCCACTGGAGGATGTGGGGGAGATAAACTGTGTGGAGATTACCTACTATAACCTAAAACCTCTCCTTTGCCAGCCTAACCTTTCCCACTAGATGCTCACCCCTGTCTCATAGCCAATACATAAATTCCAGAAGGGAGTCCTGACATTATCCTGTTGTTGCAAAATCAAGTGTCAGTGTGGACTGGAAGTACCAGCCTGAACAGAGGATGAGTTCCATGACTGTCCAAACTGGTTTTCAAGGGAAAATATGCTATAATCCCAGCAGAGTTGATTGAGAGTTAAGTACAGAAGTTAGTTAATTAGAAGAGCACAGAAACAAAAGACAAATTAAACAGAACTGAGACTTCTGCAGACAGAAGGGAGGATTTGAACTGGTGTAAGTATTTATCTCTTGCAAATCATATGTACTGTTGCCACTGTCAGTTGTAGTAGTTTGTCAGTTACAGCTTTGGTCTTGGAGATTTGGTTTTTCATATTATCAGGAGACTGGTTTGGGAAAATAGGTGCATAGTATAGACATTTTAAAAGAATTGGGGGACATAATTCACAACTACAGGAGAATTCATTCTGGACTGAATAGGTCCATACAGAATTCTGACTGCAACCATGTTTCTAAAAAAGTGAGGACACTGAATATATGCTACAAATTTAATTAGTATCTTTTCCTTGTGGCAGTATTAACTAAAACACAAACTTAAATTTGCACCAGAAAACTTTATAGAAGCTTGGAAGAAACATAGTACAAAACACGGAAGGAGGCAGAATCATTGTCTTATATAATGCAATTAAATACATTGGTAGTGATTCAGAAGACACGATAGAAGACTTCACTGTCCATGTAATTCCAATATACTTAAGAATAAATAAGAAGCAGACAGAATAGAATTTCTCAGTGAGGATAATTTTACTTTTCCAGACATTAAATGGAAATAATAGATCTGTAGAAGCCACAAAACATTTTCATAACTGTGAGTTAAATCTCACTTTTATACTGTTGGAACCAAACCATAGTTTTCCAAACACAGTGATCTCCAGGGATTATTTCTTCCAAGTGACTACTGTGTGTTAGCCAAACAAGATTTCTTCAAACTCTACGTGTGTTATATCACTGCATGTGCGTGTTTGTGCATATGAGTGTCTGCATGGGTAACTTAGACTTTTTACAATAGTCTCATCTGAAGAAAAAACTCATTAATAGTACCCCAGCCACAGAACATCTTACAAATGAATGGGTATTGTTCCCTTTTGACTAACAGCTGCTTTCAGTTTAAGCAGTTTACTGTAGCTAAAAGCTCTGACAATCCAGATATTTTTTGCTATCGAGGTTTATCTCAACCTGCTAAAGTCTAGATAAGGGATTGCCAGTTTTCCTGCTTCAAAGGAGACAAGAATAATTGGAACTATAAACTGTCCCATTTATCATTCAAATGCACGTTTTTATAGGACCACAGAAAGCATCTGTATCTTTACTAAGACAGGACATGCATTAGACAGGTTTAAAGTGAGACTGCTCAATGCAGCAGATCACTTGTCTGACATTTACAGATGTAAATGTGCACACACTTATTTCAGGAGAGGAGGAAATAGCACATGCTTAATCAGAAGATTATTTCACAGAGTGAGGTACTCACCCTGAGTGAGTCTTTGCTTTAGCTGAAGCCAAGGGCTCTTAGTCCTTCACCAGAGTAACTCAGTACCTTCCAGGCCCTTTCACATTTTTCAGTACTGTCTCTCTCCCTTGTGCCTTGGCATGAAGCCAGTTTTGTACAGCTAGATCCAAGACCAGTGTGATTCTGAAGATTATTATAAACAATATTCTTTGGCCGAGTGTGCCAATTTTTCATTTCCACAGTTCATTAACAAAAAGTGGAAACTACCAAGCCACTAATAGCCCCTTATTCGTATCAGATGTACATATTTAATGGTCAATTTGGTGGAATCTCCACTTCCTTTTTAACAGCTTGCAAATTCATCAAAGAGCGCAAAGTTCAAGTTAAGATTACTCCTACAGACTGCAATTCAAATTTAAAAATTCTACAGTTTTTGCAGAAGAAAAAGTTAAAAACAAATTGATTTGATTCTTTTCTCTTGTGCCCTTTTATTCTAAAATGGCTCCCTGCTGGTTTCCACTGGAACTCTGTTAAGAAGGTTGTCTGATAAGATGCCCATTAGTTTCCCCTGTAAAAGATATTTTAGTGCTATCATAAAAGAGGAGTTTGGCTAACAAATCACTGTGAGAGAAGTGTATGGAGCTCCTAACAAATCCAGAGTTTTCTGTCAAGATTTTTTCCATTTAAATGCTCTCTCTTTCTACAAGAGATGGGGTTTGCAGGACGTATGAGTAGCCTCCAGTAGGCAAAACTACTTGTTGAATGAGAATGAATAAACAAGGACCAGCTGCACAGCTGCTTTGATGATTTCATATATTCATGTTTAGATGAGTTTCCTAAGGAAACAGGAGTACAGAATCATGTATGCACAGTCCCAGCTCCCTCAGCTTCTCCTCCTAGGGCAGGTGCTCCAAGACCTGAAATGTTTTTTGTCTCTCCAGCATGGGAGGCTGCTGGCCTGCTTGACTTTGCTGTGCATTGCTGGCTTGTGGGCAACCCCTACCCTTCAGGTGGTCCCCAGATGGACCCCAGACCCATCTGCTGCTCTGTCCTTCTCTAACAACTTTTGAATTCTCTGATCAAACTCCCTTATATAAAAGTCAGGAGTCTCTAAAAAATTATTTTTCAGCACACACAGAGTCTAGACCACCCTCATAACTGTCCCATATTGTTTAGTTAGGCAGATTTGGTGTTGCTACAGAGCAAGATATTTAAGTGTGACACAGCCATAGGAAAGCAAACTTCTTTATTTCCCCTATTAAAAAAACATCATCTTGTTTATTGTTATTGCATGGGCTACAGACATACTGTAGCCACCCTTGATAGGTAGCTCAAGTCTACAATGGAATGACATACAAAAATAGACCCTAAAATCAGTAGGCTCCTGAAAAAGTTTAATAAAACTAGGAAACTGCTCCTAAGTTATTCTACAATTAATATTACAGTAAATAATCTTAATGACCCCAACCCCCCCACATAACTGTATTTTTCTTACCATAAGATTCTGACAACCTTTTATGAAACTCTGCCTACCTGTCTTTATGTTAGATGTCCTAGATAGCTTTCTAGTTATTTTTTAAAATATATATTTTGTTAGCCTCTTAGCTTCTTTATTAGAGGAGTCTATTTTATTTGGTTTTCTTCCTATCATCTTGTATTTGCCTGTGTGAATCTGGTTTGACCGGTTTCTATTCTAGACCCTAAATATTTTAATCATTTATATGTACTTTCCGACCAAGATTTGCAACAGTTTTTGATACTCTAACCTGAGCACTAAACTAGATTTTATTTTTGAAAAGTAATGTAAAAAACGAGGCCCTTCCATTGTTCTACAATTACTTGATACACGGACAAGGCCCTGCGTTTGCCTGGCACTTCATGCATCCAAGAGCTTGGGAGTGGCTTGTTCAAGGATACCAAAAAAATCAGTGCTGAATTTCCTCTCTTCAAAGAGCTGTTTCATGGTAGAGCTGAATGAATTTAAAAACTCATTTAAAGGTCTGGCAATATGAACAACATTGGCATATAGTTTTTCAGCAAGATGAAATATGCATGTGGAAGAATAAGGAAAAAAACCAAGATACTTGCAGTCTAATCCATTTAGCAATCTGTCTCTAATTTTAATGATGTATTTGTCATTTTATTACTCACAAAATGTCATTTATATGAAACTGTCACTACGATATTGGAGAGGAACAGCTTGTGTTAAACTGTGTAACATCCCTGCCAACTTTCAATGTTGGTTGCATTCTACCTCTTTAAAGTTTCCCTTACGCTTTCAATTCAGCTTGGGTATATTACTTCATGCACCAAGGTTTTGTACACAATGGCTGTAAAAATGTGTGCATTTTATCTTGGGGTGGATACAGCCACTGTCATGTTTAGTTACTTCAATAATAAGGAAAACATGATGAAAATTTAATGTGTAAAAATAGCCTAATGTGAAATTAAAATATTAATGTATTTGGAAATATCTATCATAATTTTTAACATCAATATCAAACTAATATCAAATAGATGGGGTTATAGCCACTTTCAAAGAAAGAATAAAATAAAATTAAAATAAAACAGTGGTAGTATATTTTCTTTTCTCTTAAAGGTGCTTAAATTTTTTTACTTCATGTCTGATAATCTCCAGTGTGGAGGAAAGGTAGGTTTATTCTTTTCATATGTATATGTATGTTTATAACAGCAACTGTGATATACAGTTTATTACAGTTAAAAGTAAAAAATTCACACCTAGTCAATAAATCCCAACTTTGTAAATATTTCTTTGGGAAGCATGAAGAGACACAAAGGCAAAGCTTGTGTTTCTACACATGTAAGGGATTTAGGGGTCCTTATGTTCAAATCTGACACCTTTGAAAACTGAACCAATTTTCTCTTGTTTCTCATGTTCTGTTCAGAATTTTTGATGTAAGTATCTAGGAATAACAAAAAGACTTATGAATCTTGGAATGGTGGAACTACCTTTGTTTTCTATAGTGAAATGAAAGCAAATATCTGCCAATTGCCTTTCTATCTCATAAGGACTCAGGAGAAAGCAACAGCCTCTTGTAGAGCATTTTGAAGCATTAATCATAACAGAGATGCAGCAAAGTTGTGTCCTTGAACTCAACACTGATGTCCAACTGTAAAGGACCAGACCTAAGCATGTTTTGTCTCCAACACTGAGTGTTGCTACAGGAAGTGTGTGATCAGGAGAGGGTCCCACAGAGGTGGGGCAGTGCTGTCCTGATCCAAATTCCTGCTCATAGGGACTGGGGCTGCGTCCACTTCCCCCCACCTCACCCCTTGGAGGAGGACTGGCTGTCAAGGAAGGCACAAAATGTGTGAGAAGTCCAATTTACATAAGAGGCAAGCATAAGGTTAACTATAGAAGGGAGCAGATCAGGCCCCTTCACTTTCTTTTTCTTTTTCTTCTCCCTGGCTCGCTCTCTCTCTGACTTTTTCCTCTTTCTCTTTCTTTTCTCTTGCAATCCCAGCTACAGACCATCCACATGGTGGGGCCAGTGTAGGGGTCATATTCTTGGTTTTCTTCCCTTTTCTTTCCCCTTTCTTGGGGTCATATTCTTGGTTTTCTACTTGGGCAAAGTGCATTTACCATATTCTACCCCCTGCTCCCTAGTGGGCTTTACCGTGGGAGTGGGGACATTGTGTCAGGGCGTTGTGGGTTTTAGCCAGTGCCCTTGAACACTGGTGTGCTTGTGAGCCAGCAGCTTTTGAGGAGTTTATTGTGGGAGCTGAGAACTTACTGAAGTGTACTTAATTAAGGGCTTGTTTGCCTCCACTCTAGTGGAAGCGTGTTGTAAGGATTTAAGGGCTTGTTAACCAACATCTTTTCAGTCTAAATAGTGGGCTGGTTGCTGAGGTTATGGCAACTTTATAGTAAAACATAGGTGTTCCCTGACACGTGTCCAGTGTCTTTGTTCAGCCTGCTGAGTATTCACACAGAACATCTCAACCCTGATCTATGGGTCACAAAACCAACAAAGGAAGTGTTTTTATTGGAATTAGTTAAAATTGTTCCTGAATTAAGATTAAAGGTAAATGTAAAAGGAGAAGATGAGTGCACTCAGGGGCTCAACAGATGCTCAAAGATAAAGTAAATCTTGAAAAGTCAGAGGCAAAGACAAAAACTAAATACAACTCAAATAAATTCTAGTTTAATCACTAAAAGGAATAAAAATGTTAATAGTAATATATAAAATCAATGCATATGTTGATTGCAAAGAACTATTTTAGAACTTGTTCTTCCTCTAGAGAGGAACATGTCCTCAAGTTCTTCCATGAGAATCCTCACTTGCCATTAGCATTTGGCTTTAATCCACAAGTCTTCTATGCTAATCTCAAAGCAGTTTCCTTGCTTGTAGGAATGTGGAATTGATCTTTATTAAATACCATAGAATAACTTTTTGAACATAATTCAGTTGGCTTTATCAAAAAAATTCATGTGACTGAGCTATTTGTAGTATTTCAAAAATAATTTCTGAGTCTTTTTTAATCATCTTTACTGCCTTCTGAGGATAGACCTGACTTTAATTTATGGAAAAAAGTTTGGAAAGTCAAGACATGTGATTTGCACATATACAGATATATTGTACTCTCTGATGCAATCATAAAGGGGTGTTGACCCTGCCATTGTGAATGTTTTGGGCTTCATTCTGATCTTAGATGAAGCACATATCAGATACAGTTATCATCATATTATAAATACATCTCTATATTCAATCACATAAATGTCAGGCCTGGTATACAATCTGTCATTTGTAATTCTGAATCCTAAGAGATGTGTCTAGACAAGTAATATAGATGCTGAAGAGATATAAAATCTAAATTCAGCTCCAGAGCACAGGCCGGTTATAGGTGCTCCCCACAGATTCTGAAGTAATTGGATGGAATGTCATTAAAATTCAACCATATTAAAGTGTTCCCTGCATTACCTTTCAACTGCACAAAGACATGAAACAAGGCATCTAAAAAGAAGACTAAACCATGGCACCATATTTTCACTGAAGACACACAAGCTGTGGTTAAGTCAGAAGTAAATTTCAATGTGTTCTCTCCCATATAGCTGCCATCGTTGAGCCTTTGAATGTCATTTCAAGTTTTAGTTTGAAAAGAGAAGAGGAATTAAAAGGAACCATTAACATTTTTAATGTCAGTTTTGGAAGTCTTTTTTTATGTTTATGGTGTTCCTGTCTTAGGCACTGTATAAACAAGTCTCATCCCTAAATGGAGTCTTTGCCCACATTCAGCCAAAGTCACAATGCTTTATAAATTCACTGGATTATTTGCATCTTCAAAGGCAGGCATTTGTCAATGGAGCTTAAGTTTCTGCTTGAAGTTAAGCATATGTTTAATTATGGTCCCAAATAAGGACCTAAGAGCTTTGTTACAGCATAATATGTTCATATTCCTATTATGGTGCTAAATAAATCACAAATTACAGTCTACCTACTCTTACTGATTTTCCATAGATATATTCAGTGTTTAGGAATAATGTCTATGCAAGAGATTCTTCCTCAGCACTTTGAACATTATGACAGAATTTGAATAGCCCAAAAAAACCACAGCAAAACTTGTTGATGTGAAATGTGGTGGTAACATGTGGAGATTCATTTCTTGCTACAAATATGATGGTTCCTGCTGTGGGTTTTTAAACTTGGGCAAAACCTAAAGTGTTATTTATCTGATGGAACTATCTTACATGCTATAAACTGATTGATTTCCCTCATGCAACTACCCTAAAAAGAGTTATGTTAAGATTCACATCAAAGATACCCTGTTAGGGTAAATATCCATAGTTAGAAAAAAAAATCCATTTGATTCTTGCCATCTTCCAGCTATTAAAGCTTTACCCAACTAGCAGGCTCTAGGAAAAACATCTTAATTTTTTATTTATCTTCATGGTTTGACAGACTGCACTGAATCTGCCCAGACAGAAGAATTAATCAAATGAAATATCTGTGACAAGATTTGCCATCTGGTTTTGACTGCTACATGGCAGTAAAAGTTCTGCAAATACATTAATTGAAGACATTTATGGCAGCTCTACATCATAAGAGCCATGTAACAATGATAAAATCCACTGCTGAGTCTGACCTTGGAATATTTAATACTATTTTTATTCTTCACATCATCATGAAACTGTTTTTTACAAAGATTTAACTGTAGATATCACATTATTATCAGATTGGTAGTAGCCTACATCCTATGATTCAATTGATTTATCATCCATTACAAGAAGTCCAGATTTGTTTTGAGAGAAAACTTTTAAGATCATCAAGCCTTAAGCAAGGTGACAGAACCAGATCCATTATATTTCATGTTATTTATTTCAATGCAATAAAAATAACTATTGGAGGGAAAACCAAACCTAGTGAGTCATATTCTAAATGTCTTGTCCTTCTTTGCAGATGCAGTTTTGTACCACATGACAGGCATGAAATCTCTTTCCAAAAAAATTCTACAAAATTATGGTTCTGAATAATGTGTAGTTTTGGGCAAGATCCTTTAGGCTATAAGGTGAAATGTTAGGTACCTAAAGATCTTTTTAGTTCCTATAATCTGTGAAATGTTTTCTTTTCCTCAGAGCTCATATTTTATTTGTTTTGAATGCGAGACAAAACATTAGGAAAGGCCTGGAGGGAAGTCTAGCACACAAGTGACTAGTAACAGCCTAATCTCCTTTTACTATTGGAGGAAAATATGTTTTGGTTTCTTTCTTCTTAGTCAAGTAAACAGATAAATATATTTCCCCTGGCTTCCATTACAGCAAGTTGGCAGTTACAGAAGAATCCTTTCAGTTTTGATTTCCTGTCAGCTTTACTAACAAATGACCACAGAGTACAGTATTCCCTTGGTGTGGTTTTTATAGACTCTGTGCCTTAAAAGAAGCATTTTTGAATGAAATTGCTATATGTTCTCACTTGGAGGGCTTGGTTTGTTTTCTGCATGAGTACATTTCTTCTTTTAATGATTGTGTGAAATTGGGAAAATGATAGGAAGGATGTGGCCTGAAAAAGAACATTTTAAAAAAACCAACTTTTCTTCCCTTGATCTTCATCTTCTGAGCTGGATTCAAAAGACTGGCTAAATTCAGATTCAGACATAAACTAGTTCAGGCCACTTATTCAGTTTGCCCATAGCAAACAGAAAAACCAAACCAAACCAAACCAGCTCCATGTGCAAAGAGCTGATCTCAGGGAAGTCAGTGGTGTGCTGCTGAGTTTTTTTTCAGCAGAACTTGCTGAATTTTTTTTCCCCTCGAAGTTGAATTTCTCCTCTTAGATTTATCTTTCAAAGAAAGAGACCTGAAAACAATACAGCTCATGAGTTGTGGTCAGAAGCTATGTGGTTCCCAAGCTCCTCAGTGGCCACTCCTATGGGCTGGGACCTAAAATTATTGTGCTGCTTTCTCTCACCTAAAGCTCCCGGAGGGTAGCCCCTAACCTTTGCATTTGTCTCTGCAGAATGTCTCTGTTTCACACCAGGCATCCATTCACTGTTCATGTGCAGGCAGACGCGCATCTTGAAGAGCAATCAAAAGCCTTCTGTGCGAGCAACACTCTTTTCTAACAATTCTTCTCTTTTCCAGAGTGAGTTTTCTTTGTCTACTCTCACACACCACAGTTGTTGTTACAGACATGGTCTCTGGAGAGGCAAATGTAGAAATGCCACTCTGCTCCGTGCCTTTCCTGTATTTTGCTCTCCAAGACAAGTTTTCTCAAGTGTCCCTGGGTCAGGATTTTGCAGAGGGAAAATGTCCTGCAGGGAGTGCAGAGGGAAAATGTGCTGCTGCTGAGTTGGCATCTAGGGACACAGATAGCGGCGTGGGGCAGGGAAAGGGGGAGAGACACAAAGTGACTTCATCACTTCCACCCTTACAGAGAAGATAATGAGCAAAGGACTTTCCAAACAGAGAAAGTGAAGTGTATTCAGACAGCAAAGGAGGCCGAAAAAACTGCCAAGAGAGGATTGAAGAGAACTTTCCAAAAAGCTGTCCTTAGCAGACCATAAATCTCACCCAGAAGACAGTTCAAACACAACACTTCCACCAGCCCTACTCTTCCCTGTTTATTTTCTTCCTGTCAGCGTTAGAATAGAATAATAAAGTACCAGACAAACAAACAAGGCAAACAAGAAAATAAGCAAGGAAACCCTGTAGAGAAGAAAAAGAATCGGTGACCTTGTCTGTCAGCAGTGCTGAGAAGTTCCTTGGATCACTCTTTGCAGCAGCCTGTGCAAACACCCCTGCTTCACCGTGTCCAATCCAAGAAAGGAATTCAAAAGCTCTTCTTGAGTGTCTGAAATAACCATTCAGAGGAATATGGCCATCCCAAGACTATATTTAAATATTTAACAGGGAAGCACATCCAGGGGTTTTGCTTTGTGCTCAAGTGAGGTGTTTCCCTGTAAGCTTTGTCTGTCCAAGATAGCATCAGCTTCACCAGTTCCTTCCTGCATTTAGTGGAAATTGCTTTAAAGGTAAGAAGTATTTTACTCTCTTAAAAAATTTGACAGGGAAATGGGAAGAAAAGTTCACCCTCCACGGGGTAATTTAGGAAAGATAAGAAACTCTGCTGCCAATTTTGAAAGGCAATGTGCAATACATACCCAAACAGGCAGGGAAATACCTCTTTGGAGGAAGCCACACAGAGAGTGAGCCTGGGGAGGTGTAGCAAGCATGCTGGAGGAAAAACAAATGGATTTCAGTTGGAAACCAGCCTGGTCTCTGTCAAACATACCAATAAAACTGACATGTTCCTGCAGACTGAGTTGGTAAGATCTGCATGTCGTGATGGGAAAAAGTACCGATAAGAAAATTTAGCAGCATTCACGCAAAGGCCAGTTAAAGAAAACTGAAAAGCCTTTTATTTTTTTTTCTTTTATTTTCCAACCATATGTATAAACCAGGCAGGAAGGTAGGACTTAAAAAAAACTTACAAAGAAAGCCAGAGGAATTAATGCTCAGGGATTAGTGCTAGGGAGTTATATGAATCAAAAAGTTGTTAACACTAAGTAACATCAGAGGGGATTAAAAAACACAATGCTTGCAAATACAGCCTGGTGTCCCTGCTTAAATAAAAAATAAAATAAAGTGAGAAGCCAGCCTGACAAAATAGGACTTTAGAAAAGACTCCTAACTAAATTAATTAAGATAACTGCCCAGAAAGAGCTCTGGTAAGGAAGCAGGTTTCTACAGGAAGAATATTCACTTTTAAGGCAGTTTTAAAATTAAGGCCAGCTTCTGGTGATATCGACCATAAATTAAAGTGGAATAAAAGGAAAAAGAAACCATCTAGAAGGATCTCCAAAGGCCCATGCACTCTTTCAATTAACAGTGTAAATACAGGTGGTTAGCACTAATTCCCTAAAGCATTTGAGCATCTTAAGGGCCAAGGCTGAACTTTTTTAACTTCTATATATAATATTGTAGCTTTCACTTGCAGGTTACAGTTATACCAATGTATAAAAACTAGATCACAGATGGCTGAAAATTAGCCAAGTCTACTTTGTCTGCTTCCAGAACAATAAAAAGCAATCCTAGAGCTTGTACATTGTGCCAGGAAGAATAGATACACATGTGTCTCTGCACACATGGGCACGCACACACATCCACAAAGACACATGCAAACATGCAATCACTACAGACCTGAATGGATTGGTTTGCATCCAGCTAATCCAGAGCATGGCCAAAGGATAAGAGGTATATAAGATTTTATTCCAGCTCAGGCTTACACTGCAAATGTTTGTCATCACAAATGTGCCAAATCAGGATATCAAAAATTCATATCTGTGGCTGGCACTACAAAGCTTCTCCATGTTATTCTTGGTTAGTTTGAAAGTGAGATAAGTTGTTCTGGTAGGACGACCTCTCTTTGCACGCTGCTGTATTCCTGTGCCAAGGCACTTGAGTTATCACAGCACTGGGACAAGGAAAACCCCAGGTTAAAATCCTTTTCCTGAAGTCTGTGTGTAGATTGTGAATTTATTAATTCTAGATTAATAAAGATACCACTGTGAAGACATTTATGTGCATTTGGGTGGGTGTGATGTGCACTTGTTTCTGCGTCCACGTGTAATTTGTGTGCTTGGGGTGCTCAGCCACACCAGACCTCTGGCAATGTATGGATGGTTTGGTATGGATGGCTGTGAGCACCTCCCCAGGCTTTGCTGATGTGGGAAGTGTAGAAGCCATCTAGCCCACAAGAATATTCCTTTCCATGAGTTAATATACTTGATGGCAAGTTGGGAACATCAGGGCATAGCTGAAGGCTGGGCTGCAATGAGTTTTCACTTCCTAAAGCTATTTTAAGGACTTTTTCTGAATATATGTAACAGAAAAAAAAATTGAGGCCATGTGTGGACTTAACCAACAGAAATATAGGTTACAAAGAATTGAAGGAAAAGGCAATAATTTGGACTCATCTGTCTTGTGAGGATGCACAGAAATGGAAAGCAGGACTTTCAAGTGAACACTTAATGCAAATCTTCCACAACTTACACTGCTATGAACAGAAAATTTTCAGTGATTTCATTTTAAAAAATTTAAAATAAACAATTAAAAAATTAAATTTAAAAAATTGGAGAAGGAGTTCTGTGATGGCAGTTTTGTAAGTGCTCTGTGAAGTGAGAGCCCTGTTAAACACAAGGCTGAACAGCAGATGGCATATTTACGCCCAAGACACGAGACTGTTGTTGACATGCTTTGAAACAGCAATGTTGATGTAAATGCATATTTGCTCATTGTGTGTATAATGCTGACATTAATCCTCAAGAAAAGAAAACCATCTGGATTTTTTTTAGTCAGTATTATATGAACTGAATTAAATACTATAAAGTCATATTTTGCTGAAGGCAAAACTTCTCTCTGTCGAAGAGAAGGACTATATCCTTATTTGTATTTTATACTAGCCTCATTTAATCTAGTGCATACCTCTAATGTTGTCTTTCTTGCCTTATTTTTGATAAATTGTTATGAATTGCACTGTCTTCTACACAATATTTCTTCCAGTAGAATGCATTAAATACTCCAATTGAGGTCAGCACTAGCTTCAACAGATAAAATGTGAGATATCTCAAGTAAATGACATCTCTTGGACTCTGAAGTGGTACATTTATTTGCTCTGGTGGGGAGTTTTTCCCTAAAGAGTTTATTATTTTTTGTATAAAAGCTAAATTAATAGCAAGTGCATTCATCATGGGTTTTAAGATTGTTGTTGTTGTTCCTCTTCTTCTTAATAATTTATAATGATAAAATTATTGTTGCTATTATTATTTAATGAACAATATCTGAATAGTAAGCAAATTAACCAATTCTCATCTTCAGTCAGACTCTGAGCAAATTTGATAGTCTGAATTTGAACTTTGATGCTCAGCATTGAAATAAAATGTAGATTTTCTCCCTCTGATACTCACTAAGAGTCTGGAACACGTCCTGAGCACTTCTTCAAGACAGGATCTGAAACAATGTCAAGACAAAGTCTGAGGGGTTTAGAAGGAAGATTTGGGACATATCTATTAGCTCTAGATTGGGCTAAATAATGTTTTAAAATAGTGTTTTGACAGTGATTTCAATGCAAGTAGCATCAGGACTTTGGACATAGAAGCACAACTTGTCCTGTATCTTCTGTGACCATATGGAGAAGTCATTGCATCTTCCCAAGTGTTCTCAACAAAGTGAAGTAGATTTAACTATTAAGCTATTCTACTGCAGCTTTTGACACCATACAGCCTATGTTATAAAAACTGAGACAACATGAAAAAAAGAATCTTTTTTATTTTAGGGCTTATTTTGTTATTAACCTTTTTATGGTCTGCCTTTTCCCTCCCAGCTGTTTTCTTTCCTATTTATTGCACGTGGGTTTTATTGGAACGTAGCTGTCCAGAACTCGGTGCTTTTGAAGGCAGAGTAGATACAGAGCTGAGCCCTGCTAAATGGCCTGCCCTGTTTACATGAGGCTTGTTAAATAACACAGAGCAGAACACAAGCAGTGAGCACCAACGTGGGCTTCCATCATTGATCATCTGCAGATTACAGTGTTCCTGCAGCTACAAAAGATAAAGCTACCACAGAATGTAATATGAAGGCAATATCCTATTAAGAGATTTTTGTGGTGCAAATTTCTGTACAAGCAGTTAATTCTCACGGTTCCCAGAAGACACATAGGTCACCTGAACATGCTGAAAGCTGAATGTAAAACTGTAGCAAAGTATTGTTTTGACATGTGGAATATTTACAGATTTTTTAAAACTTTGGAGGCACTCCTGCATGGTGGAAGTTATTGAAAGCTTCCCAGTGCTTTCAGGAGTTCCTGATAAAATCCATTGATTTTATGGATTGATTAGAAAACTCCCTCTTTGAATAAACACACACACAAAAAAGTGATGTTTGCCATGGAAAACTCAGAATCTGACTTCAAACACTCTGCATATGAGTCTATTTGAAAAATGAATCACTGTGGATATAGCTGGAGCAAATATATATTTAAATCATCGAAATCACAGTGCAACCAGAAATGCTTACAACTTTGAAATTTTAGCTGAATAATGACAAAGAAGTAATGAGATTACTGTCCCTTATTTGAACTCACCAGAATGCTCTGACTTTACAGGAGTTTGACAATACTTGGCACTGATCTGGTGGGGTTAGTAAGGGTGTTGCTTATTTCCTTTTCTGGTAGCTGCTGGCTGGTTGTGGTAATAAGCAGCAGCAGCACCAAGGTTTGTTGCAAGTTATTGCTCTCCTTTGCATCATTTTTTGTACCTCGGTACAAAGTGATATTGAGAGGGGAGCCCTTTCCAGAAGTGTAAAGTGTATTTATTCAGATAAGTAAAATTCCAAGCCTCTCATACTAAAATTTTAAGGAACTAAAACTTCAAGGAAAATATTTATGTTTAGCTTGAGAACATCCTTTCCACTGCAAATATACTCTCAGTGTAATATGCTTAGACCATTCTCAATGCAGAAATAATTCAGAAAGGTTCTTGGGAACTCTCAACAAGATCACCATGTATTTGGCTCTTTCTTTCATTTTATTTTCAATTCTGCAATTGGACACAAGAGGATCTTTACAGCACCAGTCCTCCTTACTTTGCACATTAAAATCCCTCACTGGAATTGGAACTGGGAAACTTGCAGTGGGGTTGTGGCCTTGTTCTTTCAATAAGAAATGTAATGCTAATTAAGTTTTGTTGTTTTTTATAAAATACTTTATTAAGAATAATAAGAGTAAACAAGGTTACAAAAATACCAACTTTATTAACTAATGAACATGTTAATTACAGAAGATTTGTATTACAAGTTATAACCAGAGTGTTCCTTTTTCATTAGGCATTCATCAAGTTGTACTTAATTGGGAGCATTATTCTTCCCTCTTAAATAAAAAAAATTCTTTTATCATACACTGAAGTCCACAGGCAGCTCCCTGAAGTTAGATCCCATGCAAGAAAACACCATACATAAATGCCCAAGGGTATTTTTAAAAAGGAACACCAGAAAACTTTAGGGTGAAAAGCCATGTCAGTTCCTGCCAGCAGCCCCAACATTCAAAAACAGTAATATACCAGTGCACATGAGGGAGGAAAAAAATAATTGGTAAGGAGACAAAGCTAAATAACCAACCTAATAGGCTTCCTACAGTCTCCATGGGGGTCAACTGGTTTACAACCAGCTTTACAGAAGGATGATGACAAAGCCTCAACTCCTGCTGAGGTTGCCCTGGAGCTGAGAATGTGTACAAGGATCCATGTGGAAAAGCACTGAACAACTCTTAGGCCCTGCTCTTTTGACAATCTCATTCACTGAATTCAAGGGACATTTTGCCTGAGTAGATTTTGACCCCCAGAAATATATTTGGACCCTCATCTGAAAAGCTCTAACTCAAGTGAGTAGCTCTGTCAAGTACATTGGCATTGCCTGCAGGAAGGGATTGCAGAATGCCTCAGAGAATTTTAGTCTTAAATGAGAGAAGAAGATTTCAGCAGTAGCAGCAAAAATCTAGACCAGTACATTCCCAATGAGAGCTACATTTTTCTGAGGGTCATGAGGTTTATGAGAGAAAAAGAGATAGGGGGAAAATGTTTTTAAGGGAAAAATGTTTTCTTTAATAAAATGAAGACGCGTTAGCCAGTTCTAATGCCCAAAGAAAATAGTAATTAAGTTAAACTAACTTCAGTTGCACAAATCACCTCTTAGGTATTCATTCCATAATTTTATATCTGAAAATTACACCTTTCAGAGATCAAGGATTAGTTACAGCAAAGAGAATGAGAATGAAATTAAATGGAGTTTAAGAATGTCCTTAAGAAGAATTTAAGTTCTGTACCCTTTATTCTAATCTGATTAAAATCACATCTGTGAAGTAAAATTCAGATCCTAGTGAAGTTAATTAGGGGCTTTTCAGCATTTAGATGGGCACTAGATCAGGTTCCCTTGTTATAACAGAGAGAAAAAAAAATATTAGAACAGTGAAAAAATATCTATGGAGTGTCCTTTCTTAAGAGAGTCCTGTAGTTATAACAGTTGCCTGGTACGGTACCATTGGTACCAACAAGAAATATTCACAGGAATAAATGAAGTACAGATTCATTACCACATATCATTATTCTTCTCTTCCCTTGCTCTTCAGGATCTCAGGTGCCCTCCATTCTGAGATTGGGGGAGCAAAAGTACCTGGTAAGCAAGTGCATACAAACTTGTTAAGTTCTGGAGCATCAACTCTGCACAATTTATTTTACTGAGGCACTGCCCAGAACAAACAGGTAAAAATCCTTACACGTTGTCTAAGAAAAAACAGTATTTTTTATCATATATATATGTGTGTGTGTGTGTGTGTGTGTGTGAGATATATATATATATATATATAAAAATCACAGTCTTCTGCACAGCAGAAGCTTATAAGTAAAATATTTTAGGATTCAAATTTTTTAGATAGACATAACAAAATGCCTGCAAATATAATACAGTGAGCACATGACAGTTCTTCGAACACAAAGAGTGAACATGGAATTGTATATTTTATCCACATTCTACTTGTGGCTGAGAACAAAACTCACTTGGAGTTTTTTAAAAGTCTTTCTTAAAAATGTAATCCTTTCAATAAGATGTGGTCAGTATATACTTAGTACGAATACACTCTTCACCTACATGACAATAATTAAGTGTAAATACAATAGGCTAAATCCTGCCCTCTTTAGGCCTGGTAAGTAAGAGAGGCTAAAGGGAGCATGAAGCCTTTAGAGGTGGCCAGAATAGATTGAGACAGACTGTCTGCATAGCATCCACAACCTTGAATGTGCTGCACAGAGATGTCACATCTTGTCCAAAGAGATTATTTACATCAGGAGGAACTTCAGAAGCTCTGCTTGCTGAAACACTTTGCCCTATGTGCCAGTAGAATCCGCTGGAAATGTGGCACAAATCTCAGCGAGCCAAGCCTCTTAAGCACGGGCTGAAACTCATCCCAGCTCACCAGATGTAAGCATACTGAGTCCCACTGAAGTCAAAGTGCACTGCTGAAGAAAATTTGGTGAGCCAAGACGAGGCCTGTCTCCCATGACATCTCCCCTGAAGTGGTTGCTTTCTGACAGGGCAGAATTCAACCCTGCATCTCCTGCATGAAATGTCCTTTTGTATGAAATATCCACACCACGGGGTCAGACTCGTGGCTCTGCAGTTACATATGATACACAGACCAAACACTACTGGAAACATTTACAATTTACACAGTCACAAGTGAAGCAACAGTGCTGTTATTTATGCCATTACATGTACAGTAGTAAAACTAACATTGGATATATGTCATATCAATTTTCCAGAAATTAAAGGGTAATCAGTGCCACCTATACCAACATATTTGTACAAAATTTCCAGACATAAAACTAAATGCTTACAGAAGAACAAGCACTTTTCATAGATGATGATTTTGTGTTCCCTTTCCCTATCAGCAAAAAGGAAAATGATTGTCCCATACATAGACAGGAAACAAGCAACTAAACTATTGGTGATGTTGTCCATATTAAATACAGGATCATATCAATCTCTGCAATTGTTTTATTATATTGAAGTGAATTATACAAAAGATAGACTTTTTTGCAAATCTAGTTAAGGTTTTATTAAAGTTCTCATGGCTCTGAAAAACTATTAACGTATAACTTACTTTTCCCAGTCTTAAGTCTCTCAGCCAGGTACTAGATTCAACTGTTCTTTTTCTTGCTGTAAATGCAGAGTTCCATAAAATAACTAGAACCAACCAAACTTTAAATACTTGTCTGTTTAGAAAGATTTGGGCATATTTGATTTAAATTTCTTTCAATGCCCAAAGTCTTCCAATAGCTACTCAGGATTACTTTTTCAAACTGTATGAGATGCTGTCTTTAGCATTGCAAATCCACAGTTATTTCTCAGTCACATTGTAAAGGAATGATCAAGAGTTTGCTAACCAAAATGGGGTTTGAGATATCTGTTAGAGGACTATATATACAGTGAAGGAACCAAGTGCAGAACTAGAGTCTGTAAGCATTGTGTAAAAGAAAGTGGTAGTGACTTCTACGAGAACTCTGCTTATTGGCAGGCTTGTCAAAGTCCATCAAAAATGAAAAGATTGCTTTCTAAAGATATAATTTTTTTATAAAGTACTGAAATCTTTGACCTCTTATAAGGGGGAAAGAGAAATATGATCATAAATGCTGTCCTGACAGACGCATATATTTCTCAGTAGGGCTTTTGTTATATATGAAGAGAAATATATGGCTCATAGAAAGAATAAGATGTGTTAAGTAGAACTATAACTTGTTTCTCCTAAGATAATCTGAAGAGCAGCATCAAGGAGGTCATATGATCTATTTCTACAAAACCATTTATCATCCAGTAATGTCTTTGCAAAATTGTTTATCCATTCAAGTATCTTCAGGAGATATGTCACCATACTTGCATATACTGTAAGTCACTCCAACATTTATAAAACAACATTGATAGACAAAAACACCAAAAACACCCATAAATATTAAAAGAAGCTCAAGAAACTTGACTATCAAGTACTTAAAAAATTGTCGTTCTTTACATTACACATTAATTACAGGCTGTCCAGAATCTTTCAGTGGGAGTTGTTGACTTTTTCAGGGTTTTCTGTAGGTCATCATAATCTTGTGAATCCACCGGGAATAATATGAGACCCGAACAAAAATCCCAGGACGATTTCGAATGGCGCATCCACGGCCAGGAACAATGACACCAATTACAATCTTCAGCCTGTTTTGTTCACAAACCAAAGGACCACCATAATCTCGCTGGGAAAAAAATAAACAGCATGAGTGTCACTTCTCAAAATGCTCCAAGACACAGCTCCCACCTGTCTGCTACTGAATGGTTTCTTTTGGGGATGGCAAGATGCACTAAGCAATAGTGTTCTTGCCATAGGATATAAACCAAGTTACAATATCTTTTTTTTTTCATAACCAGAACTTATGACAAACAATGTCAGAGTTGGCCTCTGACCTTTTGTTCCTTCTGTGCAAATTAAGCTCTGTGATCCATCTTTACATGTCATTCTAATGACTTCAGACCACCAGATTTTATTCACCTCATTCAGCTACCTGCAAGCCTAATATTTTTTATGTGAATATAAACCAGATGAGCTGAATGTGAGTTGACAGATAAACACTTTTGTTATGATGACAGGCTTTGCATCAAACATATTGACAAAGTCAGGTTAGTATATCTCTTTCAATCATCTTGCAAGGCCCTAGGATGAGAATCTGTATGTACTAATAGGCAGAAGGAATAAAAACCATGATAAAAAGGTAATACTTTTTTAAGCACTATTTTGAGACATAACTTGTTAAAAATTTTTTTTTGTTATTTTGAATGAACGAGACACCTATACAATAGTTTATGAATTACATGAAAATTTGGAGTGTGACCCACTGAGATCAGAGTTAGATACCATCACACAGATCTGGGACTCGAACACAGATGCTGCAGCTTCTACCAAGGCTAAAGGTAGACTGGACCCTGGAAACTTGCTGCAAAACTAGACAGCAAATTCTTATATCAGACAGTGAATTATTGTTTAAAAAAAGGAAAGCTGACAATTAGCATTGCATTCTCTCTGGATCACCAGAGAAACAACAATGCTTGACCTTTATTTGGTTTGGGATTTTTTCTGACTGACAGCAGACTAGTTCCCACATGAACAATGAACTATGTCAGAGCCATCAGAGCTGCTCATAAAACACTTTCAGGAGTGGAGTTTCACCTGCCAATCTGATTTTGTTCCTCGTCCTGTTCTCTGCTGAGGAAAGTAGCTTCAAAGGAGAACTTAAGGAGCAGGAAACTGCTCAGTGATTAAGACTGATTGCTAATATTAATTCATTCCATTTATTCTTGCAGGGGAAAACAAAGTGCAGGATCCCCAGCAGACTCCCATGCAGATGTTTCATTTATAAGTCTTGACAAGTCTAAGACCTCATTTACAATTAAACATTTTATTTTGAAGAAATACTTTGGAACAAAAAATGATCCCATAGATTATTAATAACAAATGGAAGAGGACTCAGCTTTATAAAGATGACCTCTTTTCTCCATGGTTTGGTAGTACCCTTGGGTGGGGAAAATTTTATTACACAGTTAACATTGGTATTAGGAAATCAACAATCCTATTTCAGATAATAAATACTTTATAATGTTCATGACTTCCCTCCTTCTAGATATCTGCAGTCAGATTTTCCATCAAAAAATATTTATCTTCCTGTAATAAATTATTTACAGCTTTTCTCCTCAGATGTCTTTTCTCCATCATCAAAAGCAGTGCTAAGCAAAACAACTGTACCAACCAACTGTACCAAACTCGATCACTGAAGTGGTTCTCCTGTCCTCATCAATATGTTGCTCAGGCTCAGAAAAGCAAAATGCTCCAGCCTTCTGACTCATAAAAACCTCAGTACATTTCTGGATCTTTCTCCTTCCTCATAACTTTATCACCTCTGTTGAGTACTGACTGTTATGTATTTTGCATGCAATGCCTCATCTAAATAGGATGTAATTTATTTTTTGGGGAAAGAAATAGACAGGGTCCTAAAAATGTATTAGGAAGTGTAATATTTACCTCACAAGGCCCAGCACCTACGGTTTCAGCCACAGCACAGATTTCAGACTCATTCACAGTAATCTTTCCTTTGAGATATTGGTTGCATTTCTCGTTTCCCAAAATAAACAGGTTTGCTGCTTGGAGAAGGCCATCATAGTTAACTACTACAATTAAAAAGAAAATAAAATTTTAATTGTATTTTAGGGGAAAGAAAGTATTTCAAGACACAGTCCACATAAACTTATTCATGTAATTTCAGTTATTGTACTTTCTCTCCAAAACTCACGTTTTTGTCTATCCCCACTGTTATCCTGCTTTTTTATTTTGGATTTCTTTCATTTTCTGAAAATGGGATTTACCAGACATTTGTTTGGTTTTCAAGTCTGTTTAGTTCTCTGAGAATATCTGGATAAGTTTTTTAGTACTAGAATAAAGGGCTTTGTAACTGGGCTTACTCTACAGCTCACCACCAGATTGCCCAGTCATCAAAGAAATCAGAAAAAGAGCCTGAAAATGTTATCACTCCCATCAGTGGAGGGAGGATTCTGCTCCCTGCCTTAAACATGAGTTAATGTGTAACAGTGACTGCCATGGCCTAGGGAAGGATGTGTGACTTGAAAAATACTGTAGCAGAGTGGAGTTTTTCTCAATCTGTGCTGGCTCAGCTACCCTGAATGACTTTGTGCCTGCAAGGGCAGAGCCACAGCCTTGTGCAATCTCCATTCATCAGTGTGAAGGTCAGGAAGCAGGAGCCCTGTGGAGCTTACTCTTGTTCTACATGTCGAAAGACAAGCCTGTACAAGCTGCAAAGATAAATAAAGGGTCCGGACCTGCCCGTTCTCTGCACAGCCATCAAAAAAAAAAAATGCCAAGCTTGCCCTCCACTGACTTATAATCCTGTTTTCTTAAAAAAAAAAAATGGATGTAACACTTCTTCCTGACCGGGATTCTGTGAGGATTATATAAAGTAGTGCAAAAAATATAGTACAAAGTCCTTGGATGACAGATGTTATGTATTTACTGTATTACATAACTCCACAACATTGCAAATTCCCTATCAGTTCTCTTAAGCTAAGCTTTCCTGTGATGCTGTGCTGTGCTCCAGCCTGATGTCCCTGTCCCCCAGACAGCCAATGCCCCTAGAGGGTGGCTAATATGGACATGTTGGGAACATCAAAGGCAGTCATTTGGGAGAGGGCTGGTACAGATTAATTGCCACCCACAAAGAAATGGCAGAGTAGCGGCTACAAGGAAGACAGCCTCAGAATTCCAGCCTAGCTTCTGCTCTGCTTCCAGGACAGTGTGAGTGTATTGCTGCTGCTTACTCAGGGTCTGTGGCAAAACAACATTTGAGCACAGTAAATATTGGAGTAATTATTGTCAACTGGCAGCTATTAACTTTTTATCAACACATAATTAGCCAGATATAGCATTTACTAGACTAAATAAATGTCTGTTCTCCCACATATTTGTATTTTCTTCACACAAAACTGTGTTTAATAAACATTAGAAAGGTTGCAAAGTCAATTACTCAAAAGTTAGGAAATGCCAGACTTAGGGTTGCCTGTGCATGCCTAGTTCGCTGTTATTGTTATATTAATAAAGTCTTTGATTACATGTTTCTGTATTAGTTTTTCCACATGGCCCTGCTTTGGATTACACAAAGAGACTACTCAAGTAGATGAACAAAGATTTGTCAAAAAACCCTGTTAACTAACTGTTTCTGCAGAGAAATTTTACTATTTTTTCTTTAACATGTAGATTGGTATTTTTCTCTAATTCACTCCTCGAAATGTTTGAATTATTTTGCCTGTTCCTGAAATAACAACAAATAAGGAGAGACTAGTGGAAAATATTTCATGTTAAATTAAGTTGGATAAAAGGCTCAAAGATTTACAAAATTAGAAAAAAAAACAACTCTATTTTTTAACAAGAAGTGTTGGACAACCGTGGCATCAGGCCATACCCGCAGCCTCACCTATAATGACAAGAGGAAGTAAGTTGTCAACGTATTCATTTAGTTTTTAAAAATAG
This sequence comes from Melospiza georgiana, assembly GCF_028018845.1. Lineage (NCBI taxonomy): Eukaryota > Metazoa > Chordata > Aves > Passeriformes > Passerellidae > Melospiza > Melospiza georgiana. The sequence goes on from NC_080433.1 coordinate 70,731,985, forward strand.
TTTCTTACATCCAGTGTATCCCCATCCATAAACACTGCAGCTGGTCTTCTCTGGAATGGTACATCCAGAAATGGGCAAGCGGATTATTTCTACAAAATTTGTCAATATAGCAGGTCTGAAATGAAGAAAAAAGTAAATAGATATAATGGATTTTACTTAACCTTCTGAACTGTGTTTTTAAAATTACATTAAGTCTATTATAGACTACAGCAATTTAAAACTGTGCCAATTCTTTTCCTTTCATTTTCTGTTTCTGAAGAATATGATGGATTCTTCTACCTATTTTTTGTACTACAGCTGCCAACTGTCAAAAAATTCTTGAAATGCTGTCACCACTTTTATGCTATTTAACTTGGGTTTTAATCTTAAAAGTAAGCAGTGATGGCATTTCATTTGGATATATAGGTATATTCATAAGGAAAAATTTTGAAAGCTTGTATATACACAAAGATCTCAGCTACAATCTGGTGCTTATTCTATAAATTAAAACCATATCCTAGTCCATGTGGGCACTCAGTGGGTTTTCTTGAAATCTCCCAACAAACCTAAACAAGGTTAACAGGAAGAATAATGTAGGTATGATTTCACAGGAGTGACATCTGTTTTCTGAGCAACATTGATGTACCTGCATTTCTGCATGTATCAAATAAAATTTCTTTCAGTTGGAAGTTCACCCCATGGAGACAGCAACTGTAGTACTGGAGATAGTAGAGCAGTGAACTTGCAAATCTCATTTAGAAAGAATCTCACCCAGCAGATGAAAGTGAAGAGATGTAAATTCACAATAACAGCTACTAACCTGCTGAGTTTCAGTAAAACCAAATCTGACCCTGCAGGGCCATATACCAACTGGGAGATGTTCCGCACTTGTTTGCGCTTCTCCTCTCCCTTTCCTTTGATATTATGGACTCCAAGCCAGGCTTTGTAGTCTTTCAGATCTTTGTACCTAAATGAGGCAAATTTGGTTATGATTTTGCTGACTGTATAATAAAATAACAGAAAAACTCTGCTTAATATGATTATGCTGGAAGATCTTAACTAATGCTCCTTAGCAGAAATGGCTTCATGCTGCCAACTGCTATTCCAAAATCAACATGCTTGGATGTAAGGTTTTGGCCTGAAGCCATTACATAACTTTATCTTTAACTGTTACTAAAATCTTTTTTTTTTTTTTCATAACAGTATCCAAACATTTAAATCCTTGGACAGTATGAACCTTTGAACTTTTTTAGTTTTACCCAAGTTTTCTATTTTATTTTGTCCAGTTAAGCAGAAGCAAGAGATTATTCTCATAAAAAGGCAATTGTCTAACCATGACACTTGGAAAATCTATTTATGCTTCTATGTAAAATAGCCAGGACTATTTAGATTTACAGCAATAATAACAGAAAATAGCAAGGTCCCACAGGCCTTTTATATCAGAAAAGCAGTGTTAAAGCCAAACAGGAGGAAAAACTGCTGCATTCAAGTTGAAGAAGCATCGTGCTGATAAGTTCCCGAAAATAGATGGATTTTAATATTGCAAAGTTCCAGACTACTGTACCGAGAAGGGAAACACTGCCTTGCTGTAAGAACCCACTCTTCTTTTATCAAAGTACCACCACAGATATGCTTATTCCTGGAGGAAAAAAAGAAAAGGAAAAAGATTAAAAAAAAATAAATCCCACTAATATTAGTTTCTACATAATCAAAAAGTTAAAAGAATGTTTTGTTCCCACACATTTGCTGGTGAAAAGTGACAGACTGACAGCATTCAAAAACTTGTCTCTGTCCCTTTGCTCCAAAGTTTCAACACTTATAGTAACATGACTTTGCAGAGCTTTACTCCAATGTGCAAAAAACCAGAAAGAAAGACAAATTCAGTTGCTCAGTCCATTTAGTGGTTTCAAAGCTGAATTTGTAATAAGACACCTAATTTAAAATTAAAAAAAATTTAAAAAGGGGGGGGGACAATTCTTTGTAACTGATTGAAACTGGATTGAAACTTTCAAGCAAGTCTCCCCAAACTGCCACCAGATGTAAACAACTTCTGGTCATTATTCATGTAAGTATTATTCAAAGCATTGACCTCAAGGTGCAGAGTTCCTATTTGATTACAAGCCCTAGGAGATTTGTGTCCCCACATACTTCAGTTGGAAACAATCTGCAGTGTATGACATCCTACATGTGATTATAGAAAACCTGAAGCATAATATATCAAGTAAAATTAAAGCAATTAAGCATGACAGTAAAAAAAAAATTACTGTGGAATGTAGATTAATTAGTTTCCTTCTCTGTGCCTCCAAAATCACATTTATTTTCTGTAGCTCTTTGGAAAGTGAATCAGAATTGTCAGCAATTTGGGAAAAGCTTAAAATCTCACAATTTATAAATTCAAATCACACAAATGTTCAAAGCTTTGCAAAGAACTACTGGATGGATACCAGACTATATATGGAGTTCACAGACAGCAGGATAACACAGAGCTTTGACTTTTTTTTAATCATATTTTGGTTGAGGAGCAAAATATCTGGTCCAAAAGGCTGGAGTCTTCTAAAATGTAGGTTCTAGCTTATTCTATTATAAAAATATCACAATCAGGAGTATAGATATCTTCTTCCACGTTAAGTTTGCATTATTATTGTTTAATACAGACTTTCATCATCTGTGTTAGAAGATTCATTGGGACACATAGAAAGGTTAATTCTTCACTTAAATATGGGGCAAATTTAGAGCTGGTTCCATGAAGCAGATGAAATCCATTTAAATACACTTAAATACATTTGATTACAGAATCTGAATTGGATATACACAAAAATTTCATGGATAAATTTAAGATTTAGAGATGGGCTTTGTTTACCAAATATGAATTACATCTAAGTTTCCCTGGGCCTTCATCATTCAGTCACAGCAATTCCATTTTGGAGTATACAGTTAGGCTTTCTTGCAGAAAGATCAGATGTCATTAAGATTTTGTTTCAGACAATATTCTATTTGCTTCCTTGGTAACAATACAAAATAAAACTACATTTTTATGCCCACGTGTAATACTTCAAGATAGATTTTGCTGCTGGAGTATTCCAGGAATCCCTTATTCATAAAAGGATCTGCAATCATTTAAGCCCTCATGTTTCATGGAATTTTATTGCATAGCAGAAAATTCAGGTTCAACTACCCTAACAATAGCTATTTCAATTTTAGACACCCAGATGTAATTCACCTTGCCTACCTAAAAGTTCATCAAATATCAAGGCTACTATGAAAACAGTGCAAAGATTAACTTTTCCAGGGAAAAATCTGGTTATTTGGTCAAGGAATATAGTGATCTTCCTCTAGGAATGTCTTTCTGAACCATCCAATACACTCCCAAAAGGGTTTTGATCTGATGGATCTCATACAATGCCAAGGTTACAGGGATAAGAATACATTTAGAGAATGTATTTTTTCTTTTCCTTTACTTATATTTTTCATTTAATACCTCTTTTACAACATAGTTTTAAATGAGATGATGAATCATAAGCTAATAGAATTGAGCTTCCCTTTAGTCTGGGCCAGCAGACAAAGGATGTTTTTTTTAACTTTATTTTTCATGATAGAAGAAGCAGGGCTGATGCATGAGATATATCCTGTTATAAATTAATGATTCACACTTCCAGCTGATGAGTTATGAACCAGAGAAAAGAGCATAGGAAACAGCCATTCTGTGTTCTGGCTTTTACACAGCAGCAAAGATCTGCCATAATATAATACATGTGTTATACAAAAGTTGTACATGTCAGGATCTTGTTTTACAGAATGAAAAGGATTTCCTTATAGTTCCTACTTACTTATTTTTTTAATACCAAATAAATTTTAATTCCATGCCATGTCATAGGCGACAGCTTTCTTTGACACAGGGATAAATCCTGAATCCTATGCTTCACAAATAAATGTTTTGCCATCAAAGTGAAAATATTGATCTGAAATTCAGTTCTATCAATCTGAATTCTTCACATGCTGAATGTGAAGCCAATGTTATGAAAAGGTTTGCAGTAGTTAAATGGAAGAACTATGAATACCTTGCAGGTTCATGTGTATATGTTAGCTATAATGAACATATAAAGCATTTTACCAGCAGAGTGAATACTGCGGCATCACCTGACATCAGAGGAATGCTAATTTTCTGCTTTTACAGAACTTAACTGCAATGTATAAATATTCTTTTATTGTTATTATGGTCAACATTTTCTACAATTCTAAAACAAATATCCTAGTAGTTGCATTGCCCTTCTAATCAAAGTGATATTTACCTGTACGTCAAACTAACCACCCATCCTTCGTTAGTTTGTGTTGGGATTCCATTTACAACTCTCAAATGTTTTGTTGAGGCACAAGGAATGGCAGTATCTGAAAGCAGGTCCAGAGATGACATTTTACTAAAAGCAGTAGGAAACCTGCACAGTTGCACATAAGGACTACAAGAAGGTCAATATTTATTATGTATTAACTTTCCTTTGCTAGTGAAATATCTTTCTAGGCCATTGAAACTACTTCAGTGAAGCTGAGTAGGTCTATTTAAATATCCATAGGGAATATGAAATACATAAATTTAAATAGATTTTTGAGATTTACATAGTTAAAGAGCAAACATTGAAGCTCATTACCAAATCTCACTACTGGCAAGACATGACAGTGAGAACAGATAAAGAAATATAACAAAGCTATTCCCCATTTTTCTCTTGTAAAATTAATTTTGCTCAGTTTGTATGGTGGGTTTTTTATAGCTTTACTAATCTTTACTTGGTTTCCCAATTGGAAAGAAATGTCTAGATTTAGAGGATAGTCATGCACTGCACAGTTCATACACAAACTTACCATCTACGGTGGTTGTAGTAGGAGTTGTATCACCTTCACCTAGACAGACACACAAGATAGCCATAATACAAAATTAAAATACATTTAAAAATTTACTACATTTCAACAGCAAATGACATATTGTTAAGTTTAATGGTTCACAAAGTTTTAAACTTCAATGATTTCTTCAGTACACTGCAAAAGCAGTATTCAGTAACGCTTAACAAGGGGGCAGAATTTCATTCCGACAGAATGAAATAAGAAAGGAACATTTTGGAGCAGGGATGTCAAGCATTTTTCTTCTTGGCTGAATCCTGGAGACATCAGGCTGCCTATCATGTTCAATTTACATGTTTCATTCAAACAAGCAAATGCTGAAAAATGAAGTTATCACTTTTATATAAGCTTTTAGGAACTATAGAAGTCATGTGATTAAATCCAAAAAAAAACTGAAAGAAATTTTCAATTCCTTAAAAAACTTTGAAAGACATTTTAGGTTCCCATCAGCAAAAACTTACTCTTATCAAAACATGATCCCCAAAATCTGGTTCAGTATGTCCATATAGTCCAATTAAAAAATAGTTACAACAAGTTTGCTTAAACTTGTTTCTAAATATTTACCTTCAGTGACAAGTACAGAGTGACCCAGCATTATGAACTACAGGTACAGGGGTAGCTGCTGAAAACTTGCCCAAGGAAAATTTAAACAGTCTCAACCAGATAGATTTCCATCATTAAGAAAATATATGTGTGAATATATAGATACACCACACAAACAGAGGTATATTCATATATACAGATGCTGTTATATCCATAGTGAAATTTCGACGTGCATGTATACACATATGCACAAATGTGTGTGTATAGATATATGCATAGGTGTGCACACATACATATTTTCTATGTATAACTGTATGTATGTGCATATATATTTATACAGTACTGTAATACTTGTCCATATGAGTTACAATTATTAAACTGGCATATTCCCACTCTGGTGTTTGCAGAAATGTATTACTCACCAGTTCTGGGTGCCCTAAAAATGTTTGCTGAGAGTACATCTTAGGAATTCATAGATCCAAATAATGAACTCAGAATGAGTGAATAAAAAGTATATTTCTTCAGCTATTCTTCATTTATATTGACACAAATAACCTTTTTCACAGTTTTGTTTACACTTCACATAGATGCCAAAATATCACCTGAGACTTCAAATACCGCTTTTTAGAGCTGCTGGAGTTCAGGCTGTGAGGAAATGCAGTAGATTGCCTCTAGGAATGAGTGTAACATTATCCTTAACCTCTGGAGATCACAGACATGCATTCAAAAGCCTGATTTACCATTTAAGTGCTCTCCCAGGACATACTGCAGAATAACTTAGAAATAAGAGTTGAAGAGAAAGATTTTGAACATAAATGTGAATTGCACATTTTTCAGCATAAAACTATCTTTTTCTACTTGTCATCAGTTTATTGCTGAATTCCCTAGGATTCTTAATTCTGTTTATTTAAGCTATTTAGATTTAAACATTCAACTCTGGAGGCATGGTTTTCCTAATTCTTGCCAGGAGTTAAATCATCCCATAAACATCCAAAAGCAGAATCTAATCTCTATAGCACATACACACTTCAGCATATATATAGTGAGGTATCCTAACATTACAAAGACAGATCACACAAAGAGTGTCTGAAGCCTGTAGCCCAGAAGATAACTCTGCCTGGGTTTCTTGAGGCCACAGCCAGCATTATGACCGCTAGACAATTCTTTGTCTCTGTCCTGCCCTCATTCAATAGCTAGATCTGTTGGAAAATGTTTGACCATCTGTAATAGCCCCTTTGTGCTCCTGCTGCATAAATAAGTCTTGAAATCTCCAAGCTGGTCAAGGAAAAGAACCCCTTGTTCATATATTGCACAAGCAGCTTCTGTCTGCTCCTTCTCAGTCACGCACAATTGATTCTTGATAGAATCACACATTTTTGCAGCCACAAGTGACAATAGGAAGGTGTGCACAGGCCTGTGACACCGTGGCTTCCCTGGGACTGCACAGCTGGCAGTGCCAGCAGCGTGCCAAGTACTCACATCGAGAAATAGGGCAGTAATCCCAGGGCACAAGAGGATCATCTGTGTAACACCAGGGACCGTGAAAATCATCATCTGGATTGCGGCAATAGTTTTTCTTCAGTTTACTAACATCTGGTTCTCTGAATATTTGTATATGCCTACAGGGAAAAAAAAAATTCAAAGTGTTGAAAAGCTTTATACTATAGCCCACATTTTCAAAGGTTTAAATGTTGCTTTGTTCCACATTGTATTATTAGCTGATTGAGAAGCCTACAGGTCAGGGTTTAGGGCTGGTTGAAATCAAAGGGAAGATGAGACCCAAATATTTTCTGGATCTGGGTCCAACTTTCCTCTGGTTTTTAAGCACTGTGTCCACTGGAAAGCTGGGAGGCTTCTAGATCTCCTACTGAAGCTAAAATCTCTAGATACCCTCAGGAGGGATCATTATACTGATTAGAAGAGTGCCTGTGATGCCTTCCTCCTTTGGGGAGCACAGGTTCTATCTCCTGCAGGTTAACAGCACAAGGGAGCATAGAATCTACAAAGCTGAATCAAAGGCAAAAGAAAGACAAACTACGAAAGCAAGCAAGGAAGAGCAGCAGGCAATGAGAAAGATGAATGGCTCAGACAAACCACAGTGATAGGTCACCTAAGCTGCAAGCCTACGTGAAGCACTGTAGAGGTGAAATTTTGAGGCCAAAATCTGAAGCAGAAGAAGTTTATTTCTGGCTTGTCAGATACAAGGATACAGGCTTCTTTAGTTACAGCTGTACTTCTCCTGCAGTTCATAACCAACCACTCATGCTGCCTCTAGAACAACCATAACCTGAGAAACTGGTAGAGTGAGACAGATAACTCCTCAAAGAACTTCCCAGATGGAAAATGGGTGGGAGTAAGAAAAAGGCTGATCTGTGCTCTATTAGATGAATGCCATTGCATCAAGCAGCCAGTAGGTTTATACTGCCTCAGTTACAGCAAACTAGGACTTATTATGCTTCTCAGACAGCATGAGCTTAAACCTCTGCTTCCCTTCCCTGGGCAGCACACTGGATATGCATCCTCTCTGTCCCCATCTGTGGGAAGAAACACATGTAGTCCAGCTGATGATACCAGACAGGGCCACTGAAGTCTGCCTTTTGCAATTCAGCTTCCCCAAAGGCTGACTTCCTGACCTACACAGTCCTTCCAAAGGACAATGGCTTGTATGCTCAGCACTGTGGCTCTACAGCAAGTATCAAAGCTAATATTGTTATATGTAGTCCTGATAGTTCATTTTACTTCAACAAATACATTCATTTACCATTTCTACTACTTGAATATGAAGCCAAAGTAATGATAAACTACAGACATTGCAGGGCTTTTTATTGGCATTTGAAGTCAGTGTCACTAGATTGTAGACTAAAGAGTCAATTTCAGGCTGCAAGGGACATTAGGTGGATTCAAGTCCAATCTCCTCCTTGAAGCAACATGAGCAATGAAATGAGGCTGATGAGACAACAATTTCCTCTTATTTCTGATATCAGCTCATTATAGCAAACTTTCAAGGACAAGGATAGGGTAAAATAGGCCAGTAAACTAAACACTAAGAAACATCTCAAAGCCTGCAATTACTGGTTAGCCTGGAAAAAAGTCATGTTGTGCAATATATTTAAACACAAAGAAAAGGAAAAAAAAAAATAGGTTAGGAAAACAAGGATATTAAAAGCTCCAGGACATAAGGGGCTACTTTAGAATCAATGCAGATGAAAAAGAGTTGCCATCTGGAGGCAGTATTTATTCAGGACTCACTGAACCATCTCTTTCTGTTTCATATGTACACACCTACGTAAGTCTTCAATATTTTTGTCCCATGTGGAGCAAGTTAGCCCAAATCTTGTCTTGGACAGATTCCCCATGTAACTCTTGCCATTGCCACGATAACAATCTGAGAAAAGAAGGATGAGACAAAAAAGTGGAGGGTGATTGTGCAACATTAAGAAGAAAACACTTCCTTTCCATCAGTAATCCACATAACCAAAGACAAGTGTTCTTTTAAGCAAATCCTAGACACTATTAATAAGACAATTGCATAAATCAGATCAGAAGAAAAATGGAAATTAGTTTTCAAATTTACATAGATAATATCCTGTTTGATACCTTCATTCCCAATACAGCAGTATTTTAAATTTTGCCTTACTTACATGGACTTGGAAAATTTCTTTCATAAATAGTTGGTTTATGATTTATTTAGAAGGGCCACATAGAATATCCTAAAAGTTGTCAGAAGCTAGTTTATACAAAACCAAGAAAAAATGGTCCCCTATTCCTTCTTCCACAAAAGAGTAGGCATTTGGTTTAGCTTTGTGTAGTTTTTAGATATTGGCAACAGTATAGAATTCTAGACTTAAGTACTTCAGCAAAATCAAAAAAATCATCATGACTTTAATTTTAATGTAATTCAAAAACTTGCTTGTTCGCTCCAGCAGAAGTCATGTTTAATTCATAAGCTTTTATCACAAGCCTTTTTGAGACTTTTCAAGAGAATTGTTTAAAATTATCAGTACTATAAAGACATTTTGCATAAAGCACTTAATTTCATATTCATCAGTATTTTTACTTTTTGATAATTGATACTTTACAAGAAACACAGAATGAATGTAAAAGTTTAATCCTTTCTCTGGCATAAGTCTTGCAACTGCAACTTTTTTAAATTTACGTTAACATTAGCTAAAATTTAAAGATGAAGACGTTAATGCAGCTTGATGTAGGGTTATAGGTCTGAGGTCTTAGCCTCAGTTTATGCTGAGATTGACATCCATTCAGAATGCAACATCACTCCTTACAGTAATACCAAAACCTCATGGGAAAAACATTTCCCTGAAGACTCAGAATGAACCTCACAGGCAGAAAAGGTAAGAACTCAGAGCATCAATCCCTTCTAGACCAGGAGATATTTGCAAGAAAATAAAAAGGGGAAAAATTGCTTTTGGTAGCCTGATACGCAATTATAAAAAGACTGTGAACCAAGGAAATCATCTCAGCTGTGGAAAAAGGCCTTTCAAACTAAGAAAGGTAAAGACAGTAGAGCAGATATATAAATAAGCCTTGTCTAAAAATCAGGTCAAATAAAATCTTTGCTGCAGCTTTCCCTGCTGGAATTACAAACAAAGTGAGAAAGGAATCTCATTTACACCACAATGAACCCCGAGAATGCCAATAAATCCAAAGCAGAGTTACATAGGTGTAATACAGACACAGCTTCTCCAATTTTCAAGGCTGTCTACTTGATGTTTGGAACAGTATGGCATTCACTTGAAATCTTGTTATCACCCTTTCCTCTGTTACCTTGTTCATTTGATACATCACACTTAGGAATCTGGGAGCAATAACCAATACGGATGTTTGGGTCAGTGGTAAAGCACCAGGGTGATTCAGATCCATCTGGATTTCGGCAGTAGTTCTCCCTCAAATCCCTGTAAAAATAAATATGTTAGCTCGCAGCAGGGATAACCTAAACCCACCAATGTGGTCCATTGTTTTTTGTCATGAATTAACAAAAATACAGGCTCACTCAGGTCTCTGTGTTACTGATCAGTGTCAAGTGCAAGGAGATGAGATACCTGTAAGAACACAGTGTGAAAAAGAAAAAAAATTGTAATAGAAATGTGTTTATGGAAATTAATTTTCAGCAGACACGTGTTGATGGGATATGAGATTTCATTTGAAGATTAACAATATTTCCATTCCGGATCCTCCATCAAAATTTGCATGCAACTGACATTGGATACACCTGCAATATATTACAAGTGCTTTTAAATACAAACATTACCAAAGTGCTAAAAACTTCCAGTACTTTGAATGGTTCTGCTGAGTTTGGATAAACAGAGTGCTTTAGACTATCAGTAACTCACTTAAGAAGCTGAATTGTGGAAAATAAAAAAAAGTGTATCTCGAAATTCCATACAGCTGTTACCTTTAAAGTAAAAGTTAGTCACAAGGGAAAACCTTTAAATGTCTTTTGCAGCTTGCATGAAATATTCAAACCTCTTAAATGTAAGTTTTATTTCCCCGTCTCCTGACAGTTGTTGCCATGTTCTGTGCATCTCCATATTTCACTGCATTTTTTACATCTGCAGAACTTGCTGATAACAGACTATTGAAAGAATGGGCCTAGTACTGTAATTCTAACTGATATTTACCCATCAATAAAGATATTTGGTGCAAACTGGGCTGTGGCTCCAATCTGGTCAGCAAGGTTTCCTCTAGGCTTAGTTAAAAAAGGACTGAATGAGCATTACTAAGGTAACTGCCTAAAACTAGCAGATTATTCCCACCTTGGGAGTTTATGAACCATACAGAAAGGTTTGATGACCAGTGGTCAGTCAAGTAAAAGCAGTCCTATTGATCTATCTCTATTTAGTGATGAGATAGAAAAAGGATTTAAAATATGAAAAATTAAAGAAGGGTCTTCAAATATTATGGGTGTTAATTATTACAAAGAAGATTACATTCAGGTAATATTTAGGACATATTAAATTAAAGTCAGCAATCAAACTCTGAAGGAGTTTTTAGTTCCATGAAAAAAAATCCAGTGGTAATGTATCAATGCTGTTGGGATTCAGGTCCCAGCCTGGAACACATCCAGACACTTCACAATCATATTGGTGAATAGATGCTTGAAGGAGAGGTTCATGAAAATCCCTAGGGTTCCACACAAGTTCATCTAGAACTGTTCCTTTGAGATCTCAAGGACTGATTTTCCCAGGCCCAAATGGTTTTGAGCCTCAGCAGGGAGAGTGGAGACATCAGAACAAGGGGCAGGGACAGAGCCCTATGCTCTGCCCTGATGGCATGAATTGTTAAACATTTTAAACCTCAGCTCTTTTCCCACTGCAGTAATAATAACCACAAGTCTCTACTCACTTGCATTTGAAGTTCTCAGGAGTGATGTTGTGCTGGTGAGGAAACTGGGAGTCCCACCTCTGGCACGGGATCCCGCTCCATATGGTGCTGACGGTGCCGCGGTAGCCCTCGCCCTGTCCCCGGACGCACGCTGTGGTCTCGGCTGCCGCCTCCGTGCTGTTCACCACGCTCTCCTCTGCAGACCCAGACAAGAAGGGCTCTTTCATTCTCTTAAGAATGGCTCAGGATGTCACGTTTGAACTCCACATTATTGATAGAGTCATGGATTGCATGATGCTCGAATCATGGTAATTGCAGTTTTATTGGTGAAATTGCCAATGTGATTAATTTTCTCCTCTTCATACTTACAACATCCACCAAAAATACAAAATCAAAATAAGTGCCAGACTTAATGCTATTTTATCCACTTGCATGCAAAGAGTCTGCAGTATTTTCTTGTGTGAAACACCTGACCTATGCTGCACCATTGGAGGTTAGAAGATATTCCTGGTTACTTTTTCAAGTTCAGCAAATATCATTCCCTCAGCTTTAAAAAACTAAGCAGCCACCCACATGTGCACTGTTAAACATGGTAACACATATTTGTAGGATTAAATACAATTGGGTTTCTCAAAAGAATTCCCAGAATATCAGGTCACAGGAAAAAAAAAAAGATGCGGATAAAAAACAGTAATAAAAAACTATAGATACTATTATAAGATAATGTGCTAAATTCTTCTAGAAGGTTGTTTTGGTTTGGTTTGGTTTTTATGCCTCATATGGTTAAAAGAGTGAGAAAAACCCCTAGCTTTTGAAATCAAAGATTAGTATTCTCTACAGAGAGAAAAATGTTTTAAAGACTAACAAATTCATCAGACTCAAGATCTCTTACAGATGTTGATATACTCTGCACTCACCCTGGTGTGGGCTGTCTTGAACTAAATTCAGAAAAACAGTGGTTTTGAAATGACTCATTCACATAACTTAAAAGTCTCTTTTTATTTCTTATGCAATTTTCATAATTGCAAATTAATGGCACAGATATTGCATCAGATATATACAAAGTAGTACAAAAACTAAATACACTGCAGTAGGAGCAATTCTTCTTCAATATCCTCAAAAGTTCCCAATACAATATTTCAAAAGAAACTGCATATCTGTTGGTAATTGCTATGGTTCACAAGACTAATTTTATTTAGATTTAAACATTCATATTATCTTAAAAGTATTAGTTGCCAGCAAAAAATATGTCAATAAACTTATTTTTTTAGTTTTCTTCAAATGATCCAGTGAATAGAACAGTATTTGTGTGTTACTCATATTGTAGTTCCCTCCTGGTAACTTGAGCCAGTTCCATGAACTTGGAGAAAATATGGATCTTAAGGAAACCAAATGTCATAACAGATGGTTTTGGCTGATTTGCTGACTGATCTTTGACGTTAAAGATCATTTCCCTGTCAGATGATAACATCAAGTTGTGCAGTTGGATTATACATGTATCCATGCATCCCTTTAGCTCTTCATCTGGTTGATGTTTTCAAGTCAGTGTTTCATGGTCAAATTCATTTCCTGTCCCTCCTTCCCAAGGCAAATGTTGTCCTGTTTCAACGGGGTTTTGAGTTCCAAGCTCATTCCAAAGTCAAAAGGATATGGCACTGCAAGTATCACAAGGACGTTTCTGCAGGCTGACAAATTCACTCTTTATAGGGGAACTCATCAAACACTCGTGCAGCTAGGAACTTTATACTGAGTCTTTAAACATCACTTTTTAAATAATAAGACTACAAAAAGATGAATTCATACAACTTATAGTAATAAATAGCTGTAATATTTTTGTTTTCCATTATAAGTAATATATGAAAACAAATGAAGGTAATGAAGTTATATTCTAAAATAGCTTCTAAGCTGATTAGAGTGAACATTGCTATGCAACATCCAAATACATATTAGTCTTTTTCAAATATACACACTCTTTTTATACAAATGAAAGAGATCTGGGGAAAGACCTCAAGGGGCAGGGGTAGAAGAATTCCCTAAGATGACAAATTTCAGCATATACCCTGGCTTCATAATATTTCCAAACTAAATTAATAAATTAAAATTTCATAACTCTAGCAAAAAGTCTTCTTAAGTAATAATGTGCAAAAAAATCAATCAAATATAAGCTGTTGCAAAGACCTTATCTATACACAAAAAGTTACTTTTTCAACTGCAATTAACTGTATAGGGCATCTACTGTGTATCATGCTAAAGGAAAAGTAATTAGGTTGGTGTTTATATATTATGTGGGCTTGTTATTTTTTTTTTAATCAGATGCCTGAAATGAAATAAGTGATGCATCATTTGATTTAATCAAGGCCATAGTAATTTTGTAGAGCATTCCTTCTTGTACATCTGCACATACACAGTTAATTGTTGAACCTTACATTATGTGTCTGGACAGTGACCTCTACCTGTAGATCAGATTTTACAACTTGGCCATGTCAAAATATACAATGTAAAGGCATCAGAAGAACTTAACTTTCACATATTTGCACAGCCAAGCCACTTCTGGAAAGACTTGCACTATAATGACTAAGAGAAAATGGTTTCAAAATCTGTAACATGATTATCTGCTATTACTTGTAGCAGCTCTCAATAAGAATTCTAGTAATGAGAGAGATCAGTAAAATATTCTTATTTTAACTAATAAACCAGTTTGATTGTTCCAAAAGGTCCACAGAGCCCTCCCCAAATTCTTCTTGCTGCACCATCTGCATATACTACAAATGTCTCATTTTTAAACATGAAAAATGAGACTCCAAAATATTTCCAAAATTAAATTCTGATATTCTGAGGGCTTGTGCCCTCAGAACCAATTCCCGTTCTAGCTATTGAGTCTCACAGAAAGCTCAAAACTTACCAACAAAGGCTTGAGAAATCCTTCATTCATCTGCCGATTCCACAAACAGGCATGATGGGAACAGTCTCCCTATTCCTGTTAATGAAAGTTGGGCTGGGTGTGCACAGGAACAGGCAAGAGCTTGAGGAGCAGTGCCTGCATCACCAGACACTGCAGATTATGCAGCACTTGCCAAACTAAGAACTGCCCAGGCTGTCCAAGCCTACAACTTACATACTCATCTCCATTCAGTACTGGTCTTGTTGTTGAGGCTAACTACTCATCACCCACATACCAAATTAACTAAATTTAATAACTCTGAGAATGAACATCACATGTGCAGAGCATTGGTGAAAGAGCCCTTAGACCACACTCACCAGTTCTCTTACAGGCAAAATCAAGATTAAGATCAAGATCAAAATCTATAAAATTGAATTCCCATCCTTACCCCAGTAAATCCTCTAAAATATAAATTAAGATCTGAAAATCCAAGGGAGTGTTCCAATGAGGAAGACAATATGAATTTAGCTAGATTAATTTAAAATCAGCAAGCAATTCTTACTTTGAAGTACTTACTAATATTTCACAATGGAAGTTCCCATGATTTTTTGCTTTAGTTCAAATTTCTTTAGTTCTGAACCGAGATTAAAAGTACTGTTAAAGAAAGATCACACAAAATTCCACCTTATAAAAGACTACTATTTATAATTTATGGATTTAGTGGCACTTCTTACTCCTGTAGGAAAGTTCATTATGAATGGAAGAATTTGGTAGTTAGCAGTATTTTGCTGCTTTTGAACTTTGTGGGTTTTTGTTTGTTTTTTTTTTAAATTCTGGATGACTAAGATTAAACATGTTACTCAGACAGCCACATGAGGGGATTTCCCATTAGCAGTATTTCTGTCTTCACATGTTCACTCCAAAGTCCCCAACCAAAGGGCAATAATGCAAAGATGTCCTTTTTTTTTTACAAAAACCCCTCTTTTTTTGATACTTCAAAATACATAACTTTATGAATATGGCCCAGCTCATGCATTCATAGAATCTTAAAAGGATGAATTATCATCCAGACCCTTATGTGTAAAGCCACAGATAGTCCTCTCAGTTCTGGTTCTCACAGCAACGCCAGCATGAGGGAATCAGCAGGGGCCTTGAGTCATTCCACAGCTGAAGTAACCAGCTAGACACTGTTTCACACTTTAATCCCACTGACCCAGAAGAAAATCCTGCACAAATTTTAGGTGAATGGTGAGAATCACACTGACTCAAAAGAAGGTAGAGATTTTGCTAGAGAATACATGATCTTTCATGACAATACAACCTACGTATTTGTGGAAAAAGACACAGTTGGAAAAGAAAAAAGAAGCAGAGTCCTAAATTTTATCATGAGGAAAATACCTGTTCTTGCTTATATTCAGGCAATGTCTCTTCTACAGCGTCAGTCAACAGAAGGAAAATGTGCTCTGATTTGTAGCAAAACAATTTAGAATGTGGATTCTAAACGTGATCCATGCAATCCTGGAAATGTTATTAAGAAAGCTGAGTGGCATTTTGAAGCTTCTCATGCTCAGTTACATGCTCAGTTTTCTTCAATGTACCATGGCATAGTACAAGAATGGAAGAAAAACCCAACTGGTTTTCAGTGTTTTGCTTTTTTTTTTTTTTGGAAAAGCATGTGAGAATGTGAAGAAAACAATTATAGCCAAGCTTAAGAATCACAGAACTGTAGGACTCATTGTCACCTATAACCTTCGCACGTACAATTCATTTGTCTGTGAGCACAGAGATCTTTCCAGGCTGTTCCAGTGTCTACAAGGCTTTAAATTCAAACAGTTTATATTAAAATCTATTAAAAAAAAGTCTCCTCACATTTAGAGTTCCTAAATTTCACTTTCAAATTATCACAGAAATGATGGAAAGTATTTGAGAAGGATCCTTTTAGAGGCAATATGGATTAAGCTGTTGTATGAACAGTGAACACTGGACCTATTCTTTGTCTCCTTGTAAAGCATGATGGAAGGTAACACTTTCTAACCTCTAAATATCAGTCTCTTTTCCCTGCCTCTTTCTACAAACTTCTTTATCTTACACAAATATTAAATTTAAATGAGTCTAACTTTTATTTGTTTACATACAATGATTCAGCAAATAACTCTTTAATCAGAACTGCGCATTCAAATGGACAGTTGAAATCTCTGTTTCTAAAGAATGACTAATTTAATATTAGTGGGGTTTTGCCTTCCCAAAAGCCGTAGGCACACTGCAACAGTTCATTTTTAAATCTAGAGTCTCAATTTTGGTGTTTCATTACTTGTTCTTTCCCATTCAGCTGAGATCTTTGTTGGATTTTCTCAGAGCTTTTCAAGCTCTGGTCACCCCTGACTACTGTCAGTGACTACTGGCGGCAAAGGCTGAATCCACAGTAAAGGCATCTGAGCTGGCTGGACATCAGGTAGGCATCAATGAAACACTGTCCTTAACACAGTAATTCAGGTGGGCATCAATGAAACACTGTCCTTAACACAGTAATTCCAAAAAGCTCTGCAGTTCTCAAATGACTGATATATGTAGCTTCCTTTATGAGTCTCAGCACCTCTCTAAAGCTCGTCCATAGAGGAGCTGCTACCTGTTAGGGCTTTAAAAAAATCAGTATTAGTTCCCTACTCCTGTCTTCCCTGTAGTCGATGTTCTCATTTATGCCAAAATAACAGTCATTTTCCTTTTTCATGTTTGCTGGCATTGCTTCCATTTCTTCATTTCGTCCTACACTTCTTCATTGCTGTTAGTTGTCCTTTTATCCTCTCTTCTAACTAAAAATTGTCTCAAGCCAAAACCACAGACACATATGTGAGCAACTTCAAACCAGTCCTGGGGTCCCCAAAGTCTTAATCCAAATCCAGTTTTTGCAGCTTGAGCCATCTCTAATTCCTAATTGCTCCTGTCATCTCTTTCTCACAGCCCTGGCTGTAAGCCACAATGTTTTATGCTGCATTCTGTGCTTGGAAGTAAAATTACAATGCCCTCTCTCTCTTCAGTCTTAAAACCATATTTATTTTCTAAACGCTTCCTTCCACCAACTTTTTTGCTGAAAATTTTGTATATGAGCTGTTGTCAGCATTTTGGCTATAAAGCACACTAGCACTCACGGCATGTAGCAAAAAGCCACAAGCAGCATGCTGCCTTGTGGTCACTCCCCAAAGAGAGGACACCTACATTTTTGTATATGGTCCAAGGACTTGGATTTGCAAAGCATTTTTCCTAATTAGTATTTCTTGTAAATTAAATAAACAGTCCTCAGCATAGGAATTAAAAACCTGTGTGAGAATCCAAACCACAAAGCTATAAAGACCTATAACTCATGATGTTCTCTTTTTAGTGTTCTGAGATTGCAAACAGCCCCAGCATCAGAAACACAGAGCAGCCACCGAAACCCAGAATAGCCAAGTGTTTTGGGCTCCCTGCTAGGAGGTGGGAAAACAGTTTTTTTATGAGCCTCAAGAAAGACAGAAAACTGAAGTAATTTCTTTTAGTATTCTGGCCATCAAGATGGTGATTTAACAGTAGCATCAGCAATAAATTCCCTCAGTGGGTTATAGAGGAAAGCGTTGAGCACCATTGCATCTTACATAGAGGGCAATGTCATATGCCTGTGAGAAAAAATCCTTGGAAAATATCTGCTGGATTAAGCTTTCATGACCCTTACTTTTAAACTTTTTTCTCATAGAGATTGCACTAATAATTTCAAAAGAGATACAGTATTCTGCAGGGGAAATACAGTTTTACATGTGAAATTTCCACTGATTTTAGTAGAGTTTCTAACTGAAGGAAAGAATTTCTAGTTCCTTCAGTGAACTTTTGCCTAGAAATGAGACAAAAGGCTTTCATCACAATATGAAAATCATTACACTGTGTTTTGGAGTTGTTTTTAATTTCATGTTGATCTTTACCTTTTCTTCAGGGCTCTGCTATGACTTGGTAGACAAAGGTGATAATCCAGTAGTTTTCAGGCGATTTCCCACCTAACTATGTTATAAGGCTGAGGCCAGACTGTAGATACAGAAAGTTTCATGAGGCGAAAGCTTACGTGACCAACAAAGCCAGATGTGAATCCTCAGAACACTGACACATCAGCTCAGGAAATGCCAAAGGATAAAGGTTTATAAAAGTTGCATTTGTGAAACAGTCAGCTGTAACTTAGGAATATTTTTTTTCATAATAGTAACAAGGGAAAAGAACAGTTCTAGTATACTACACATGATTCATATGTTATCTAATAATTGGAGGAGTGTAGGAAGCACAGTTTAGTTTAAAAAAACAAACCACAAACCAAAACAAAACCCAAACCAACACAGGCCAAAAATCCAAAGCAGCAGCTCCTTACTTAATGGAGCAACTAAAAAATTGAAAGATGATTCAGTTGCGCAGATAAGCAATGTGTTCACAAAGGAGATAGTCTGAGCTTTCCCCTTTATCAAAGATTATCAGTAAGCCTAGATACAAAGATATTAATTTCACAGGTAAGATGTTCAAATGGATGTGACTTAATGGGTGCCTGACCTAAAACAAGCAGCAATCCTACCAAGTTTCTTCTGTCTCTGGAGAACCTGATTAGACATTGCCCAAAGTATCAAAATAACTTTGCCTTTTATACAGTGAAATATTTTTGATAATTTAACTACCTTATACTGGAATTACAATGACATGACATAGAGCAAGTTAAATTACTCTACATCAGGTGGTACAGAATATTTTTACTCAACCCTTGAATTTCAAAAATGGACAAATTTGGTAGAGCAGACTGAATCTCCAAGATATTGGAACTGGCCTAAGCTGTGAAGAGCCAAGGAGAGAAAATTCTGAATTATTGGTGATTTAGGCAGAAAACATGTTATATTTTTTTTAATAAGAATTCTAAGTGAAGGTGGAGAATCCCTCTTCAGGCAGCAATGGCACACAGATAGTTTCATGTCAGGGCTATTACCTCTTCCCTGCCACCCATCCCAATATTTAAAGCAAGTCTCAGTAAAACTGATTCTGCCATCTGTCTTAGCCCCAGTATTACCGTGAAAGTATAGAAAAATTGCTTTGCTCAGGTTTTTAAGGAATGACCAAGAGTTCTGCCTCCCTTGTTGTCCCTTTACTTTTCATTTAAGACGTCTAAGTATCAGTAAAATAGAGCTTTCAGAGCTGTCAGAAAAGTTAAGATGATCTGAGCTTTGTAGACATAACATGCTGTAGTAAGCTCCAAATTGCTGAACAAGAGCATCTCACAGTGAGCATCCAACAACTGTATGCCTCAATGTCACTTTGATTCAATTCCTTGTCTCTAAAGTATGGTTAACAAATGCCACCATCTTGTAACCGATAAATGAAAAGAAATTCATTGCCTGTGGACTGCTTTGATATAAAGTGCTGAATATCACAGAGAGACACATGTGGAAATTAATAACTTTATCTTCAGCACAAGAGTGAATAATGTGCAGGTCCCAAGGCCTAGAACTGCAAAGCAGTAAAAAGTTGTTAGCAGAGGACACTGAGGAGGGATTGTGTGTGTGCACCAAATGATATTTGATACTCTCAAATGATAACACAAATGTCCAACATGGCCAAACTGATACTGTACATGAGATCCTCATGATTTTGTAGCCTCACTTTTTTAGTTCTTGATTTTCATACATTTTAATGCAATTTACAGTACATAAGACATACTTATTCCACTGGTAAGTAACACACAACTCTTCTTTCCTTCTGTCCAGATTGAATATAAAGTGTTTATAGGAGACCCTCTTTGAAAGCTGTGTTTTAAAACCAATGAAGGGCAATGAATGAACTAGCGGTGGTCCTACGCTGCTTGAAATATCAGTGTCCAGATTTTGGAAAGGAAAAGGAAGTAATAAATTTTGCTTGAACTCACCACACGTTTTAATTGCACAGAACTCCCAGGGGGTGTTAGGGTCAAGAGTGTAGCACCACGGTCTCAGCTTGCCATCAGGATTGCGGCAGTAATTATCATCAAAGCCCTTGTCAGGATATCTGCAAACCACAACGAGAAACGCGTCAGGGAAGTCTTCCTGGCAACACTGCACTGCCTTCTGCAAGGTACTTAAAGGACAGATTCAGCAGAGGCAAACAAGAACTGGTTCCTATTAACCTCGAGTCTGATCCTGTAGGATGGATGCAAATACACTTCTAACGCTGTTAAAAAGTTAATAACATATAAACACTTTCCAAATCTGCAGCAGAGTCAGACCTCCACTGAGGGGGCTCCCTGCTGGGCTAATGCACAGGGTACCGGATAGGCAAACTCCACTAATTGCTAAACTCTTGCTCTTGTGTCTGTCAACCCATGACCAGACACTTAAGCCACTCTTTTCTTTTTAAAACAGACCAATTAAATGTGGATTATCTAAATACTGCCTGCCATGCTGGACTCATTAAGAAAACAGGTTCTTCAGTGCAACAGCCCTGGGTTCAAACTGGAAGATATTTTGAGCAACTTTGCTATTAATGATAACTCCATTTTTGTAACAGAGCTTATTTTTGGTCATGCTCTCATTTCAAGCATTGGGAGAAAGAAGGAGAAATATAAGTAAATAAATTCAGTCTCACTTTATCTCATTATGACTTGATAATATTGTTCTATATTTAAATGCTTCCACATTCCTAAAGCATTACTGATTATCCAGACAGATATCCAAGGTATGTAGGGATTTTTTGTATAAATACATGGTACTAACATCTGTAAACTTGAAGGAGATAAATGCATCAGGTTGGGTTTTTTTTTTCTCTAGAGAATACAAATTGTCATGGCCTTCCAGTTTTATTGAAACGTGCTTGCAAAAGAAACAAAAAGTAGATTTGCCTCTGAGGAAAGCCTGAAAAGTATGTAAGAGAGCAATAAAGTTAACTACTTGGGAACCTGAATCCATTTACAACTGCAAGCAGATGTGCTTCACACAAGCAGATGAAAATATGATTTACAAGTGCATGTTTTTGCTAGGATGCTTTTTCTGTCAAATGATCATGCTAATTTTGACTCATTTGCAACTTGATCTCCCATTTCTTAGGAAAAGTCAGGTTCCTTCAACTATACAAGGGACAAGGATAAGGTTTAAGTAGAATTCAAAATAAAGAAAACAAAAATGACAACAAAACCACCAAGAAGAAACCTCACCAAACTGGTAATTCAATGGTAGTCAAGAAGATGGTAGTAATTTCAGAT
This sequence comes from Melospiza georgiana, assembly GCF_028018845.1. Classification (NCBI taxonomy): domain Eukaryota; kingdom Metazoa; phylum Chordata; class Aves; order Passeriformes; family Passerellidae; genus Melospiza; species Melospiza georgiana. Next base: position 70,753,842 of record NC_080433.1, read on the forward strand.
CTAACAGCAGTACCCTATTCCCTATTAGGTGTAAAAAAATCTGTAAAGAACAAGTTATGTCCAAGGATTTCCCAAATAAATAATTAATGGGCTAATAATACAGATGAAAATTATATGGTTTTGGCCTCCCAGTAGATGCAGTGATGAGCTTTGATGCTGGTGGAACACGTTCCATGTCAAATGATATGGAAAGTGCATGTTACCACCCAAGAACCAAGGTGAGTCCAGGAATGGCAAACTATCTGCAGTCACAGCTCACAAAAAGCATTTCAAACAACTCTTGATGCAAAGAACCCATGTTCTAGTATACAAATATCTTTCTTTGCACTGAATGCTCCATTCTTCCTAATATTATATGGCCTATTCCTACAGTATATCAAATAAAGGTTATTTACTAATTAAAACTTAGGCAGAGATGTTCTTCCAGGATCAAGCCGTGAGTGTCTTCATGGGATGGTGTGGTGCCTGTGAGCCAAATTTTTTCACTGACTAGATCTACTTGTCCATTTCTAGAGCAAAACTAGACTTCCCAATCAATGGTTCTTACCCCAATATTAAGGGAAGCTTCTATCTTCCTTCATACCCAGCAAGCAATAATTCCTATAAAAAAGGCCAACTAATGCCTTTAAGAAACTAATATTAGCAATAACTTAAATAACAGGGCTTCAAAGTGTTCCACACAATTCAACAGTGAGGCTATGCAGGATTCCCTCAGAGCTGTCTCTCTGCTGTACACACTCCTCCTTCCCCAGTATATTTGGGCACAGACCCCTTTCTTAGACCTAAGAAAGAGCCTGAGGTGTGAGAGACCTTCTAGAACTCTACATATTTCTGGGTTTTTTTCCCCTTAAAACAGTAATAGCTGTACTTCACTGCCAGAACTGAAATGAAGCATCAAGACACATATCTGGTGTCAAAATCGAGACTTTCTCTCAGTTTCTTGAGAAAAGGGAGGAGAGTATTAGCCAAAGAGATAAAATTTATTCTTTTTAAAGACACAGATGCTGATCTTCAGCTCTTCTGGAAATAAAATGAAACTTAGTATTTAAAGCTCTTCACCAATATTTCTTGTCCCCTTTTGTTGTTGTTTGGTTGGTTGGTTTTTTGTTTGCTTTTCTTTTTGTTTGTTTTTTTTGGGATTTGTTTTGTTTTATTTTCAAGACATGTAGGACTGGAAACTTGATTTTTTCTAAAGTAAATTTTCATACAAGAGATATTAATTAGTGTAAATTATTAGCATCAGGGTACTAATAAAGTGATGTCTGCAGTTATTCACCTCCTATGATACACTTCAACCCTACTTTCCTCCATGTAGTAGATATTTTCACAGGAGGTTTGAGCAGAAAAGGACAAAAAAGTTTTCCCCTCATGATGCTCTATGCCTAAGACATTATCCTCAGTGGTCTTCCTTCCATTCTGAGGAGAATACAAGAGAAGTGGAGTGTCAGAATATAATTTTGCATCCACTAAAAGCTGGAAATGGGCCATACAGGAACTGTTTGGGAGAATTCCTTCTGCTTGCTTCAATCACATCTCAGCAGAGAGCAAACATCTTCAGTAACTGACCTCTGAGGGGAGTAAATGTGTAACAATTCATGGAGGTGACAGAAAAGAGAGTTGTATTTACCCTGAGGAAAAGCACTGTCCAACAGCATGCAGACCTGTGCATTTGGAAACATTACCATCTTTACCAATTTTCTTCATCATTGTAACTGATGACTCCATAAATGAAAATAGGTTTAAATCTGTCCAGATAATCCTTCCTGGTTTACAGGTTATTTACATTACACCTGGATGATATATTCTAAGTGTCTCTAGAGACTGGTATATTTTAATGGGTCATTTGTTCCAGACCTTTTCTCTTATTTTCAATTTATACAACTATGAAAAAAAAAACCACCAAAAACCCAGCAAACCAAAACCTTCAGCATTTTAAAAATGTGGTATAATTAAAGTATAATTGCTGCTACTTTTAGTGACCATTCATAGAGCTAATTAACATCAGTGTATCAGAAATATGCTGGACTACATTACTCTTCTGAAAGCCCACTGAAGTCAGTTCAATCTGGACGGGTTGCTTTTTGATTAAAAAAAAACAAAAGCACTTTATTACTGTCTGAAAACTTTCAAGAAGATGTGTTCAGAAGGAATTATTTCAAAGAGGAATACGATTGTTCGTAAGACTGTGGTTAGTCTGAAAAGTCATTTTGCAAAACAATCAGAAATTAATGGAAAAAAAGAAATTTCCTCCTGACAGTAAAATTATTATTGTTTGTACCCATGAGTTCTATAAATGTTTCACTCCAAAGGAACAAAACTGTTTCTGTGACTTATTCTAGAATACACAGTAAGTGCATGGTAGAACTCAGAAACAGATTATCTTCAGTCCTGCTCTGCTAATACAAAATATTTATTGTGGCAGAACAATGGGATAGACTGCTATTATTCATGAAACAGATCATCCAAGCCATGGGAAAAAAGAGATTATACCACATAAGCTCCAAAACTCCAGATCCTCAATGTTTTGTTGAATAATCAGGCTTTCTAAAACCCACCAGTGCCCATATCTTTTAGAACAAAAATAATGCTTTACTTGGTGAAACACTTTAACATTAAAAAAGATACTTTCAGTGGAAGGTCTTAATGATTCTGATGTTGTTGATTCTTGGAGTCTTTGTCTGGCAGTTTAAGTTTATTCAAAACAATATATAAATTGAATTAATCCAAAATCCAGAATAAAACTAAAATGAAACTGTAGCTCAGTTTGAGATGAACAGAGACCCACTCCTGTGTGGCCTAACCCCTTCCCAGCCTCTCCCTCCCACAATACTTTCAGAAGTGTGTATTATAGATGACCCTTTGTAGTTGGATGAATTTGGCCCTGTAGGACAAACGCTAACAGGGATGAAATTTGTCTTGTTATTTCTGACTCAGCTTTTGGCACTGTGAATCAGTGCCTAAATTAAAAAGGAAAAAAAAAAAAAAAAAGAAAACAAGTCTAATAAAGAAATCCATGTTCATAAAATGCTAAACAGAATGATTAAATCCTTTCCCAGGGTGAATAAACAGATGTAATGGTCAAACAGTTCAGTCAAGCAAATTGGATACTTAAATGTGATTATTATGGAAGGTCACCTACAGCTTTAAAGCTGTTCTATATTGCAAAAGGGAGGATATTGTTATTTGACAATATTGGAAGTTTACATTCATCAATTGTGTTAAGAGATCTAACAAAAATTTATTACTTTAAATCATTATTTATTATGTGATTAAGGTATTTAAGCTGACTGCAGCTGCATACCAATACATACAGAAATATTCAGAAATTATTAATTTACTGTCAATGAACTAGGGAGGAATTTTTGATCAGTTAAAGAAGTAGCAGCATTAGCACACTAGTCAGGCACAGGATGCAACCAGAACTGCACAAAACAGCCTCTACTCTCCATCCTGCATCTCCGTTGTGTCAGTAGCCAGCCTACACCAGGGGCCATGAGCCCAAGCATCTAAAACTGGTGAACTCCATAAATTTCAGTTGAGCTAATGCTAGTTTTGCTCAGCTGGTTCCAGAATGTGTGCAATTTTCAAATTATGACCACATGGTCTTGCTTGGGGGTAGGAGAGGTTACCTCTCTGGACGAAATTTGTGCTTGTGTGGTCTCTGAAGATCCCAGCGCTGACACTCCTTGCCTGTCTCGGTGTGATCCATTGGCCCCCTGTAACTCTCTCCATTGCAGGTCATGCATTCAACTAGGAAAAAAAAATGGACACTAGTCATTTACTACACTAATGCTTACATCATAAAAAAAAAAAAAAAAAAAAAAAAAAACAAAAAAAACCCCAAAAAACAAAAAAAAAAACCCCAACCCCCCCCCCCAAAAAAAAACCCCACCAAATTAAAACCAAACCACCCCCCTAAAAAAAACCAAAAAACAAAACCACAAAAAACTACAACCAAAACCAAAGAAATCAACATAAAATCCCCAATGCGTCATTGCTTTTATATAATGATATCAACCTAAAGAGGTACTAAAAAAGTATATCTTTCTGTTGGGTTGGTATGTGTACTACCCTTGGGAATATAGTTTTACCTTTTAATGTAATACAGATGCTTAAATTTTATATCACTTTCTAGGACACTTCCAGTTTTGAAGCAGGTAGAGGGGACCTACTAGAGGCATTCATGCTCCTACCATTCTTTTACTAAACTTACAGTTAGTAAGAGACACACATAGTTACGGAAGAAGTATTTTTTAAAGGTGATATTACCTAATTAGCACCATTTTTCTTTTCTAAATCACTCTAAGTCACAGTATAATTGCAGTACAAGTTTAAGTGCAGAATATTGGTGAAATCCCAATTTCAGTGCAGTAAAGTATGTCTCTTTATATATCCAGCACTTCCAGCTATGTATGATACTGTATCTTTTTGAAGATTATGGTTTTTGGCAGCTTAAACTAAGATATATTTTCAGTGTGGGAAAGAGGATAGGGTGCATGGAGGGAGAGTGGTCAAAAGTTACCAAAGGAATTTGAAAGCATTGTTGAACAAAATTTAGAATGAAAGGTCTGAAAATATAAAAAAAAAAAAACACCAGAATTTACTGTAGACAAACTTCTCACGTACTCCCTAATTACAGTAATTGTAAGGGAGGATCATTTAGAAAATACTATTTTAAGGAATTGCAGATATCACAAACCATCAGCTACCAAAGTCCTCATCCTAAATTGAGCTCCAGGTCAAATATCCCATTTGCAGTTCACATAAGTTTATCTTTAACTGATAGATTTTTAGCAAATTCTCAAGCTCTGTGTAAATTATTCTATTCCTCCTTCTCTTTCTTTCTCCCATCCAGTCTCCCTCTCTCCCTCTCTCCCTCCCTCTCCTCTTCCTTTCCTAAGGACAGCACAGCTATTGCATGTAACACATTAGCAGGAAAATTAAAGGCATCCTATCTTGAAAAATTAAATAAGTTGATTGACTGGAACTGAATTGGCTGATTAGCAAGATATAAGAGCTTAATTTGGAGGTTAACAGAACTTAAAAGTCAACAAATGCAACGGTGCATATAAAGTGTCTTTCAAATTCTCTGACTTGAAAGTCAAATGGGGTTGGATTTGCTAAGAGTTATACTTATTTACAGTATTTATTCAAAAAGCAAAATGCATGCTTATCTTAAGCTTTCATCTTGTAATCCAGTATCTATATTTTCATTGAAAAGAAGATGAAAAGCTGATTTTACCATGGAATGGCACTAGATGATTTTATCACATAGTAATACTGAAATTGTAATGGATTCACTATAGACTAGACCAGATAAAAAAAAAAAAAAGGATCACATTTGTGTGATCAGCACAACTTCATTGTTCAAGCTCCTCCATAACCTGAAAAAAGCTGCTGAGCCTGAAACCTTCCAGCACACTGGAATTCCACAAGATCTCCTCTTCCTCTAACAACTTCTTTTTTTGCTATGTGAGTTACTCTCACTGAGAAATCACCCATTCTTTCTCTAAAGGCTGTGAGCAAGTGACTGCTGAGAGCTCTGAGCAGAGGCAGCTTTCTGCAGGAGCTGTGCTGGGTTACCTTCTGAGCACAGGGGGATGTCACAGACTTCGTGGCGCGTCTCTGGGCTGGTGGTGAAGCACCACGGGCCCCCCACTTCCCCTCGGGGGTTCCGGCAGTAGTTTTCCCTCAGGTCTTTTCCCCGATAGCTCGAAGGCAAAAAGCTAGTTTTAAAATGACAATCATTACAGTATAAGAGCATGCAAAGGTTGGGGTTAATCATACTATTTTTACAAACAGTTAGAAACAATCACATCTCTGCTTCCTTCTCCCTCCACCCTGTCTAAGCAAATTCACACACCCAAATATCTGTCCGTACACAAATACACATCTTCAGTCGGGATTACTCAACCTAAATGGCCTAAATCTGGGACAATTTGTCTAGCCCATAGCGTGCTCAAGAGAGTTTTACTCCCATCCCTCAGCTGTCCAGAGACAGCTATCTAGGGCAGAGCCAGAGGCAGTCACACACTCCCTGCCAGCCTGCACTGTGCTCTCCTTCAGGAGCTCTGGGTGCATAGGGGCAGATTGGGTCTGTAACCACGAGGGCTGTCTGTCCTGTGCATGTTGGCATGTACAACAGGTCCAGCTGGGCTCAGAGCTCACCTACAATGTGAAACCCACAAGCAGAGAAACCTCTTTGCATCCCTGGTCAGGCAGCAGCAAGAACTGATCAGCAGCATGCAAGTGTGACCAAGTCTGTGCTACACCTCACTGAGAGGCTTTCACTGCCTGAAACCAGGGACTGCTTTGTATTTCAGCACAAGAGATTTCCCCAGATGCCATTTTAGCTGTTCTTAGCTAAAAAATGTTCATGTTCATTTAGCATGTTCCTTCATGCTCTACCACACTGTTGCACCTTAGGGTCTGCTACTTACAGACCCACTCATAATTGCGTTGTGTGTGTTCAGACATTTAACAAAACTCCAGCTGACTTAACATGTCCAGGATCAAGGTGTTTTCTTCTCAGGTATCTGTGAAGGTATGTGCTTACATCTAGAGAAACCATGCCATATACTGTGACACACACACACTTCATATAATATAGTAATGCACCTTTTATTCTAGAAGTATCTAATATTTTATTTGGAGTGTTTTGGGAGAGAGAATAAAGAAGAAAATTTTGGCATGACATTTTATTCAAGTTTTATTCCCATTAATGAAATACTTGAACTCACTGATGTGAAAAATACCACTTTTAATTACATTGAGGTTCTAGTCAATGCAGTATGGAAACATCATATAAAGATGCTATTTTACTTTTGGTGCTTGAATAGATTAATTTTTATGTCATTCCTGCTGTCTATAAAAATGGTGCTTCTTTTTTCTCCTCTGTATTGTAATAATGAAAGTATCTTAAACTTTTTTAATTAAAGACTCTTAGGTGAACATTTTTGATGAGACATTCACACCTGCGTATGGGTTAAAGTGGTATGTCAGTGCCTATTAGACTATTCTATTTAACTTTTCTGCTCATTAGAAAATATAGGGAAAAGGCATCTCAAATTACATCAGATATACTGCTAGAGCATTAAAAAAAAAAGAAAAAGTCTAAATTATTAGCACTAGGGATGCAAGATGGGTCAGATATATAAATGACTTCAACAGGTACTGAAGCAAAGATCTTGAGAGAGGAAAAGATGAGTTGCAGTAAAGATCTACCCAGAAATGGAAGAAAGGGCCACTCCTAAAACTGATGATTTAGTTAATCTCCATTAGGTAAGGAAAGAAAATAAAAAAAGCCAAAAACTGAAGCCAGTAGGAGTAATGGTAAAAACAGATTCAACCACACAAAAGCCATGGAAACTAGCCAAAAGTTTACAAAGCATTGGTCTGCTCACCATTTCTCTTTTAGACCTTTATACATTGGACTTTTCAATTTAAAACTCTCTTAGAGTCTTAAATTTGTACTAGGATGGAGATGTCAATAATAGAAAGCAGAGTTTTGCTGGGAATCTCTGTGTTCTGATGGAATACAAATAAAAATATGACTTGCTAGATTGAAGCAAAATTTTAAAGTTTCAAGATGTTTCCATTCTTCCTAGAAATATAATTCAAAATCATTAAAATACATTTCTCCTTTAAATATGAAAAAGGAATTTATTTTCCAATGGCACTTTGTGATAATCAACTGTTGAGAAAAACCAACCTACAAGGCTAAGCCTTTTGTACTAATAAGTTCCAAACACATCACTACTGTCTGCTTCTTTCCACCTCCCTCATGTCTCTGATGATGAAATCATATTTTCTGATGTTGAAAAACAAAATTAGCATGCAGCCACCTCATTTATCCGGTGACCTTTTAAAAATTAAACCCATTGCACAAGGCAGGAGAACAGTCACTCTCATAAAATTCATCATAGAAGAGTGGCTGTCCAAATGCAATGGACACAACTGTGAATGTGATAAAACTGTGTATGCTGGGTATTAAAATGCAATTTAGTGATAATATGTGCTATCTAGACACTTTACTTTCTCTTATTATATAAAGTCACATGTATATTATGTAGAATAAATGCTCATTTTTGCTTAGGTTATAATGATTATGAATTCTGTCACTTCTGAAATATGAAGATATCTAATTCAAGGTGCTGAGTCTCAAGAAGTCATTGCTGTGGGATCTGGTGGTATTTATGGTTTGCTCCCAGTTAAGAACAGGTCTGGTCCCAAACTGAGGAGCAGACACTGCTGTCTATACTGTAAGAGCCAAGTCCAGTAAGTCTAAGCCTGAGGCTCAGCTTTGTAACACATCATAAGAGGACAGAATTCAACTATCCTTTGCCTTTTAATGTTGTTCCAAGATATCCTCTTGCACACTGGATTGATTTGGTCAGGACAGGACTGAGCAGTGCACAGCCCAGTTCCTCAGCAGCCATCTCCAGTTTGCCTCCTCCTAAACAAACTGCTGACCCTGGGAGTCTGGAGCAAAAGGCAGCAATGTGGATAGCAAACTTACGGGTGAAAGGGCATTTTGGTTTTGTCTCCTAAAGTTTTATTATCTACATGGTTAAAGCCAGTACAAAGGAGTTTAAAGAGGACTGGTTCAAGAGTACACCAGTACTTTGTAGTCCTTTAGCTGGTTTCCGGGAACATTTGTTGGGGATGAGTCTGTTTTTACCATTACTCTTACTGGCTTCAGGTTTTGGCTTTCTTCTCTTTTTCCTTAGCCAATAGAGTTCAACTGGATTTACTCTCAAGGTGTAAGTTTGGCCTCAGTTTCTCACTGTACCAGATCCTACTCTGAAAAGATAAGTCCTGTACATGCTCCCTCAGTGTTTAGCTTGTATAATCTGAAGGGAAGGATTTGAAAAGCCTCTTCAGTCCTTTCCATGGATTTTTGCCTGGCCTAAGTGCTTCATAGAGTTTAACATATTTCATAAATAACAGAGAATTGACAGTAACTATGCAAAATATACTAACAATACACTAAGCAAATAGGTGATCTACTATCCCCTGCTTCCTAATTAAGTGGTTTTCAAAATTGCTTATTCCTTGGGAGTTGATTAGTAGACAGTGATGAACTTCCAGACCCTGGGCTGAAATAACGCAGATGTTTTGTTTCTGCCAGTAGCTAAGAGATCAAAAGGATATAAACAGCTTAAAAAAAAAAAAAAACAACACAGGAAAAAAAGAGATACAGACACACAGGCTGGCATTAGGAGAGAACTTTTTGGAGAAAGTCCAAGATAGGGATTCTCTGGGATCTGGAGAATGGCATCTCTTGGAGAAAGGCAAGAATATACCTAGGAGATTTTGTTTTCTAATGCTAGTTTTCCCATAAATTCTTATGCTTTATGGAAGCTGTCTGGGCACTATTCCCATTGTCTCTGCTCCTGAACTCTTACCTGTGCTCATGGGGGATCATTGAATTCCAGGCCTGACACTGGATACCACTTTTGGTAACAGATATTGTTCCTTTATAGTCTGCTCCTTTTCCAATGATACAATTTCTGACATAATCTATTGAAATAAAAGAGAAGAAAATGAGGGATTTGGTTTATGTATGAAAAACTAAAGCTCATCTTCTGCTTTCACATAAAATAATATAATTATTACCATTTACCTTCCTAAATCTTAAAAATACTGTTTATTTGTTGACATAGATGCCTTTTTTTTTTTTTTTCCCAAATATTGATCACTATCTGACCACCAAAAAATTCTGGAAAAGTTTCCAATGTATCTGATGGAAAAAAAACTCCATGTCTGAGGACTTATGTATTTTACTCATTAGTACATAAGAGCAGTATTAACTAATAAATGGTAACTCATATCAGCTCATACTGAGCTGCTCAGTAGCAAATTGAAGTAGAAAACTGAAACTAGTATGTATGACAGTAGGAAAATATGTAGATTTGAAAACTGGTACCAACAGCAAGTATATAGACAAGTTTGCATGACAGCAAACTCAGGATATGTGTAAATAAGACTGTAGGATGCAGCTTTCAAAATGCATGAAAGCATCCATGCCTAGGACGTTCCTACAGCCAAAAAATCACTGACTGACCTCAGGGGTTTTTTTTCCCCTCCCTAGCTGGGAAAACAAAATCAGTAAATAAATCAGTTACCCTTCTTTTCATACAGATCAAACGCATGGTCTTGCTTCTTTCTCACACCATTTGTCAAGCTGTTGAAGGACAACCAATGGCACCGTTTTGTAACTCTGTCATAAGCAAAGGCCCTGCAAAGAAAATCTGGATGAGAAAAAAATCTCTGTGTGGTTTATAATAATGACACATGGCCTGCCAAGGAGCATGCAATGACATCAGATTTATTTTTACTGGGAAAGTCAGAGAAACAGTCCAAATTACTATTTAAACCCACAACTGTGCTGACAAGAGCAAAGAAACAAAGAAATTAAATTGATGTGGTCATTACATTAAATACCAGTTTGGTTGTCACACTAATCTAAGAGTTCCCTTGTCATTAAAGATCTTTATTTTAAAACTTAGATAAATGTGACTGAGACAGCATTTGTGTCCTCACTTACGCTGCTCCCTGGGAAAAAAACCAAAACTGTGAAGATTCAAACATTATCTTTGCTGTCCTTACAATATGCCTCTGAAATAGTTAAAGTATCTCACACTGATGGATTGAGGAAAATTCAACACAAGGAATCTGTTTCTTGCCTAGAACAACAGAGTTGTTTAAAAACAAGATTATTTTTATTTGTATTTTTATTTAACAAATAAACTGTGATAGTGTACCTAGAATTTTTCTTGCTCACTTTTGTTTTCTTTTTTTTTTTTCTCTTTATCAAACTGCTTTCCAGGAGTGAATACAATATGTGCCGAATTGACTAGATGTGGGGGAGGGCAAGAAAGACAAACAAAACCACAGAGTAAAAACACTTTATTTCAATGCTTGAAATTAAAAATGCTGACCGTTTTCTCCTAAAACAGTTTTGAAAGGATAGTCTTTAACTAGAGGTAAAATATTTCAAAGGATATTAAAACCACAATTAACCGCCTTGGAGGGGGCAACTTTTTTCCTTAATTTTTCATTTGAACAAAATGAAAAATAACTGACATTATTTCCTCTAGTCTACCATAAAATCTACATTTTTGTCACTCATCCCATACCTTCTGAGATATTTTATTCTGATCTGAGAAGGCATTTTAACACTACTTGATAGTATCCAAGAGTCACACAGATTTCTTACACCTCATCCATACTTTGGCTATGCCATATTCATCAGCACTGCATCCTTCAACAAAAAGTTCCTTGATCTTCATTTAATTCACCATACAAGCTTTCTGTGTGAGATCTTGCTGGCTTCAGTTGAAAATGCTACAAGGTCCTATCCAATCTCCCCAGTCTTCTCTCTTTCAAACATCTTCTTCATTATCGTTTCCATCACCAAACAGATTTTTCATCCAACTGCTCTCTCTACTCTGTTGACTCCAAATGTTTCCAACCTGCTAACCTTCATCCCTCTGCCCTTGTGCAGCCTTCTGTTCTCTTCTGGCTGATTCTCAAATTCGAGCATATCCAAGTGCCTCTAACTCCATCACTCACAAAAATATCCTTGACCTTTCCTGCCTTTCCAATTACATTCTCGTTTCCGCTCCTCCCTCCTAAAGAGGGAATGCAGAATGCACTGTTTACAAACTATTCTTCCAGTTTTTGCCTTTCAGTTGCCGTTTGGTTTCTTTCCAGTTTGGCTTCAACCAGTTCTGCACATAAAAGTTTGCAACAGTCTTTTCTTGGACCCAAATCTGGAGGGTTTTTATAGCTCCAAAGTCAACATATTTGAGCGAATTCTTGGACTTTCTTCTACTGATACTGCCGATCACAACAATTTTTTTTTTTGGTTTCTCTTTGTGCTGAGGTAGTCTGTAGATTTTCTTGCAGGTGCTGAAATTCTGTTGCCTATACTGAAATCCCTTCCTGGGTAAATACAGACACTCCAAGCAGATAACCAGATAACAAAGGATAAGACAGTGACAACTTTGCAGCTAAGGAATGGACACACCTGCAAAAGTCACCTGTATAGTAAATAAAAGAGTAACTGTAGTGATTTTTTTCATCCATAGGGCTTAGGTTTCATCCATAGGGCATAGGTTTTTGGGAAAAACCTGAAGGATGACTGTAGGAAAACAGAGGGAACTTCACTGCTAAGGTGGTGAAACAAAGGAATAGAACAGTTCAGCAGCAGCTTGAGAAAACTGATAGGGAAGGCAGAAAAAGAGGCTCAGAGATTTATGAAGTCAAAAACACAGTATAAGTGAATCTCAGGAGTTCTTTGATGGAGGATTTTAGGAATAATGTTATGAAAAAGAAACAAGTCTAGATAAGGATCTTGTAACTCAGCTGGAAATGAACAATATCTGTGTAAGCATGACAGCAAAGGGAATAGAGTAAGTATCTGTTCTCAAAAGTTACATATATTAGTTTCAACAAAAAGTGTTAAATCATCAAGGATTAATGATTAAACAATAAAATACTCAAAATTTACTTACATGTGACACAGAAACTTATAAAGAAGAAATGGCAAGTTGTCTTAATTTCTCCCCTCCTCCAGAAAATAAGGAGTACCTGAACCTTTACAAGACTGTAGGGCCTGAAATCTGCTACTTTTACCACTTTCTGGCAAAAAAGAAACTTAACACTGTTCCTGCTTGTGTACCTCACAGTGCACAGACACAGATGTTGTTGCTCCCAATACTACTGTCCCAATTATGGTACAAAGCAATTCCATTTTTAATTCTTACATAAAGCTTACACACAGAAAATAAAACATCAGTGCTGTGACCCAAGTGATGGAGAACTGCTGTGTAGATGTGGAGTATAAGAATCAAGCCATGAAAATGTCAATAAACATAGGAAGTTTCAAGTCTCATATTTCAAGCATTTGAAATGTCATTTTGTGTTACTTCTTATTTTAGAATGCTCCCACAGCAGGCAGGAAGCTAATTGGTTTTCATTTAAGTTGGCAACAAATTTCACCTTGTAATAACCATGTACTGGTATGAAGTTAAAGACTGGGATCCTAGAAATAAAGGGGAAACATTAGTAAACACTGGATCCTTTAAAAGGGAACACATGCAAAATGTGTGTTTACAGTAGCGTCAAAGAACAGTTCACACTGCAAAAGGATCCATATGGGGCCAAAAGGGAAACCACAAGAATGTTCTGAAATCCCTGTAAAGAAAATCCCATGCACTCTGTGCATAATGGTAGCACAGGCAAGACCTCATCACCTACATCTCTTCTGCTAAAGCAGGTTTTTAGCACCTTCCCTGCTAAAAGCCCAGCAGGGAAAGCAGGAATTCAGAGAGTAAGTCATCAGGATCTGCAATTCTTCTCCAGACTCAGTGTAACGTAATTGCATGACAGATTGCCATTCTGTTATCTGCGAGCAGGGCTTTTCCAAGCTGTACTCTCAAAGTCCCTCATGTCTCCTTTATGTTGTTCCATTGATTCATTAAGGGAGAAATTGCCCCCTGAGATATCCATCAGACACTTTGTAAAAAAAAAAAAAAAAGCTACAAAACATGAAAACATTTTAAAAATTCTGAGAGACTCTAAATTAATTGTATTATAAAAGAGACTAGACACATATATTAACTTGCTCTTTATTTTCAGAACACAAAAGATAGCATCTGGAGCAACTACAAGTGGCTTGAGACAGTTTTCCTAAACTGATGCTAGAATATAAAATTGTTGTTTTCTTGTATTTATTCAGAATTTGCTTTATACTCTGATACTTAATTTTGTAATACTTCTTGCTGCTGCTCATCAGAACTCAAGGATGTCTTGCTGTATTGAATACAACCTGATCCTTTTGGCAATGACATCAGTGGAAGCCCTGCCAATAGGGCCTCCAGGTGTACCAGGTGAAAAGTGTTAGTGCCTGGAAAATATTTTCTATCTGAAAAAAGTTATCTCTGCTCATTATTTACACATATAAACAGAGTACAGAGTGATACAAATGAGATCTTGCAACAATGGTATTACAGGTTTACTGGAGGATTTAATCACAGTTGAGAACCTTCTCTGCCAAGGAAGAATATTTGTTGTCTTATTTCATCTAGCTTCCATTTGTGCCAATTGTCAAAATTGTTTTATATTTCAAGTTCAGGCTCACGTTTAGCCCAGTACTCACCAGTACAGAAGTCCTCCACTCTCTCCAAGATCTTCTGCAATGCCTTTCATTGACTGCTAAAGGTCTAGACTAAGAGAGGCCAGGGGGATCATGTAGGTCTAATATGTCAGAAAAATGATACTGATTTGTTCCAAAAAATAGTGGAGAGTGTGTAAAAGGCAGACAAGTGATCAGCTGCATGATATGTTTCTAAGAGACAGCAGATGCTGAAGGATAGCCATCCACAGCCCAGGTTTGATTCCACTGTATCAGATTCACAGTACTTGCCAGTGAACTTCTGCAGGGCATGTATCTGGGCTCCATCTGTGAGGGTCTCATTGATTTCAGCAAGAGTAATGTGCAAAGAATGAAGACAGAATATGGTCTGAAGTGGTGCTGAAACACTGCAGCTGTGATGTGTGACAATAACCACTTTATAAGAAACCTGAAAATCTTAGAAATGTTCACCTAATGCTACATTGCAGCCCAAGTGATCAGCATCTTAACATGAGTACATTTTGTCAGCTATGTTATGGAAAAGATTACTGATTGGACAAGCTAAGAAGACAGACAACTCAGATAAAGCCTCAGACTGACACTCTCTGGACAGGTAGAGCAAGGTCACTGAAATCAAAAATCACAATCTTTAGGTTGTTCTCAGTACAAGCTACCATTGATGACAATCACAGAGAGATCTTTGATCAAAGCCTGTTATACCTGTTTCCTTAGGGAAAAAAAAAACAAACAAAAGAGATACATAACTTACTTGCAAGTGAAGGAAAGGCCCTTGTTCCTGCTGCATCTCTTTGCACATTGCTCTGTGGTATTTAACAACTTCGTTTTTACTTCCAGTGTTTTGTTTACTTTAATGAGCATCAACTCTCCTGTTTTTTTGAAGTCATGAAGAGGATTTCTCTTTTTGCCTTTGCCCTCTAAAAAAAGAAACAAAGAATAAGAAGAAAAAAACCACAAAAATATTCTTAAGAAGAATGCTGAGATTAAGGATGGCATTAGATACGGATAATATTTTCTAGGAATTATCTTCAGAACCTAAAGCATAGAGAATCTCACAAAAATAGGGTATAAGTATATACTGCAGAAGAATTGATTATTTTAGACAATGACTTCCATTTTAAAAACCAAAATAGTAGGAAATATAGCAAAACCAGTTTCAAATAAAACTTGCACAATGCTGTAAAAGGGTAAAAGGAAAAGTTTTCATGCTTTGTAAATTTTTTTCAGAACCTGCAAAATATGCCCAATAATTACCTGAGATCTTGTAAATATTTCCATGAGAAGCTCAAGTGAAAAAGAACATCACTTGCTGAATGCAAAAAGCAGTTCTTAAAACAATACACTTATCACAAATTGTGAAAAAAAATGGATTCTGGAAGTAACACAAAATAATCATCTCACTGCTCCAGTGAAGTCTCAGTGTGAGTGTTGTGTCCACTATAAGTGTGACTGATGTAGAGTTGTAGCTCACAGAAAAGATTATAAGGTCAGACAGAGGCCATAGCATGGAAATAGTCTGTAGTGTTGCAAAGATTCCTGCAAAAATGAACACAATGATCTCGTTTCCATGTCTCTATTGAAAAGCCCAGAGTCAGAGGTATCGAATGGAGGGAGGAAGATTGGCTAAAGATGTTTGGCTAAAGTGCAAGTGGAAAGGCCTTTGATATCTGCAAGAAAATTCCAGAATTTTCCCAATATTTATTTCTATTTTTGCTTTACATTCCATGAAAACCAGTCTACCAGTTAAGGCTATTCCATTGTCTCTGAAGACAGATGAGCACATCTGGAGATAACTGTCCCTATTCTGTCAGATGAGTAACACAGAGAGAATAAATTGCCCTGTGGATCTATTTCTCCTATTTCACTCAGTGATCCCAGATGATCTTTTTGGATTAGATGGCTTATCCACGTAAGGTTAGGTGAATAAATTCCTCCTTAGTTTACAGAGTAGATAATATTATTTTCCGTAACTTCTTCCCATGTAACTGTATTCACAGCTGTCCTTTCATTTTTCTCTACAGACTCTGCAACAATAATAGAACACAAATGCTCCGGTTCAATTTATTAAATTTCACCAGAGGTTTTCCAATAGACAAAACCTCAGCCCAGTGCTGCCCAGTGCTCTGAACAGATCCTCATGCACATGCAGAGTGCACTTAGGCCAGTAAAGTTTTGCTTGGTGCACTCTGCAGAAGCCCAGAATAAATGCAAATAGCAATAGCTGAGGCTCTGGAGGAGTTACTGCCAGCCCCATGTACTGGAAACCCAAAGAGACCTTAGGAGTGTTCCATTTGCAGAACTTCCATCCTGATCACTGAGTTCACATTTGCACTGGATTCAGCTAAATCACACCTCTCAGTGGTGAGTTATCCCTAAAACATCTAGAACTATCACAAAGACATCTACATTAGACCTCATCAATCTTCAGCTTTTAAAAAAAGAAGAAAAACAAAGGAGCAGAATAACTCCGCTATAATATTCCTATAAAATAATCTTTCCCTCATCCTCCTTTCATTTTGAACTGATAAAAGTAAACCATGCCACTCCGCAGCATCTAACAACTCACAATTTAATCCCAATCACAGAAAAGTTAAGCAAATAACTGATTTATCTTTAAATATAACTATTATTATCATATGAAAATGCTTTTGATCAAAAAATCCAATGCTAATAATTTTGGTGTTGTGTCAGGGACTCCTATCAGCTCTCTTAAGCATTTTCAGCCTTCTATATGTGCAGTGCACATGCACCCAAAATGAATCACTGCTTAGAGAAATGTTATGGTAATGTTCTCATCTTAAGGATCCTGAACCTGTTACTGGAAATGGTTGTGTCTACATTGAAGCTGCTTTTTTTTTTTGTTTGTTTGTTTGTTTTGTTATACCTGTGATAGAAACAAAGTGCTTCAAAAAGAATTGCATTTACCCCTTAAGTCAACCACAGAAAAACAAATCTTCCATAAAGCTTTTGTGGTGCATTTCTCAATCTATTATCTTCCAAGACATACTTGTTAGTTTTTATGTTGTCTCAGCCAAGACTTGTATGTCAAGTGGTGGTAAGAATCTGTAGAGGAATATCAAAAAGTGTTTTCTTTCAGTTCCTGATACTAACATTTCCCATCTACTGATAAGTGTCATTATCTTAATTCCCAAGATAACAGCTTCTTAAACTCACCAGCCAGCATGCAAGAATATGATTTAAACAATCAAGAAATTCTGTTCTGCCTGAAAAATATGGTGCAGAGTTCTGCTTTTTCTTTTTGTCCTTCTTTTCCTAGCAGTTGTCCAAAGAGGATTATGGGTTTGATCTTGCATTTAGCAATTCATAACAGCCTGAATTAGTTTAGCTTTCAAACAACAACATTCTATGTCTTGCCTATAATCCAAGAGGCAAAGGGCCAAGTGCATCTGTGGTGTGACTGTTAGAAACATCAGAATAATGCAAAGCACTACTTTAACAATTCTCCTAACAAAATATATGAAAACATTATTCTTTTTGTGTCAAATTAGGTGCCTTTATTAATAAAAAGTTAACTCAAACAGTGTATTAGGCATGCCCCACATTAAAGGTTAGTATGCAGTATGCATACAATGCAACTAATTGGTGATTGCCATTCATTTCAATTTTTTTAACTTTGATTAATCAAGATTTCTTCTCATTTTGTGGGCCATGTCCTCTGATGTTTTCTGTAGTTTCATATCACATTACCAGGGAAGTCTGACATTCCACTGAAATTTGAAAATATTAACAGCTGATTCAAACACAAAGGAATTCAGTCAAATATGAACCAACATTTTTTTCTTCAACAGAAACAACCACTAACTAAAAATATTTCTCCAGTCAACTTAAAAAAATCTTAAAATGGTGAGGATGGTGCCTTTTTCTGTTTCTTAACATGAAGTTGAACAGAAAAGAGATAAGCTCAGTCAGTGCCCAAGGAAAATGGAAATGACACATCTGCTCTAGTAGAATGCAGCACTGGACAAGTGCTCCATAACCTCATATGGGATTTCCAGTCTCCCTGCTGGTGTTCCCATTTTCATAAAAGACTTTAAATATTTACTTAAGAGGTACCTCACAGGGAAAGACATTTACCTTGGAGCTACAAGAACTCACCTTTCAGTTCCCTTACTAAGATTTTCAAATGAAGTTTCTGAACAGTCTTCTCAGATAAGAATCACTGACTGAGACTGCTATGGGGCACCTGGAGGAAAGATTTCCAACAATACCTTTTCTTGGAGCAGTTCCAGTCCATGCCAAATAGTCTCAATAATCAGAGATAAAGAAAACTGGCATTCTACAGCACTTTTATAAGAAAACTCACCAGCAAGGTCCAGTGCCTGTGTTCTAGAACCTGCTTCACTGTAATTTTAATTATATTTATACAAAACAGAACCAGTAACATAGAGAACTGTGAGCAATGGAGGCCACAGTATGCAATGACAAGGAAAGAAAGTTTCTTGATTAACAAGAGAAACTGGTTTGAATCAGCAAAGGTGTTTGTGTGTTTTGATGTCTCTTTCTCTCCAGGTATTCTGTAATCATTGGGCTGACAGAAAAATGTCAGCAGTATAGCTTTTTCCCTTCTGGCCATGTGTCCCACACCAAAAAAGGGCTCTGGTTTCCCAAAGCACCACATCACTCAGTTCTGTAACCACCTGATTATGTTCTGTATCTCAAATTCCAATTTACACCTTGCAGAACAAAACTGTTCTGATACTAAGCTATACGAGAGTATAGAAATTCAGTAGTTCCAGGTTTTTTAGAGTTCAAACACCTAAGCAACTCACATTTTACACCCTCAGGTCTTAGTATGATCACAAAAAGTATTTGGTTTTGCATTATCTATGTAGTAGTAAAAAACCTGCTACAGCAAATACAATACCACTTTTGTGGTAATCAAAATAGCACACAGGGTGTCATAAGGCCCAAAGATCATCTTTGTTCATTACAATGAGATCAAAACATTACTTGTTTTACTTTTTTTTACAAAGAGATTACTTGAATTTATCTGCTTCATGGGTAATCCCTTTCTCCTTCCTCCACCACTCCATCTTTTTCTAATAAAGATGTACATTTTAGGCTGCAAAGTTATGGTATTACAGAGCACAACTGGAGCATACTGGCTGCTTCCCCTGGAAAAATTTCTACTTCTATGGACATGTTGCAGGCTCTAGAAATCTTTTATTAAATATCAGTTATGATGCACTGGAGCATGTCAGCTCCAGGGTTTCCAAATTTCCCTCTAGTCTATGCAAAAGTTGGTACTTTCTTAAAGAAACACATCTTGAAGTTTCCTGATTATGTAAGAAAACTTATTCCTCTTGTTTCTTTTTAATTTTACATCCCACTTTGTTACACACAACAAAACCATCCAAACTTAACAACAGGTTTTCCAAATGGGAAGATAAATACATTTAAATTAATGTTTATGTTTTAATTGAGGTTCTTAATGAAAACTTGGTTCTTTGTGATTGAGTTTTATTTCCCTTTTCTGTTTATTTAGACTTGCAGAACTTGAGCATTTTAATATTTATTTGCTTTTTTGAGCTAAACTTTCAACTGTGCGGGGACCTTTTATAACTTCCAGTTTTTAAGAAATATAAACACTCACCTAAAAGCATCACTTTGTTTGTCAGATGTTGGAAATAAACTAAATATATGGGAAAATAAATGAAGATAATTAAGATACCTGAATTTCTTAGACTAGCAGATGCTGTCAGAGAACTGTAGGAATCAACTGCAGTCCTTCCAAATGGAGAATGAAAGATAAAGCATGACATGAGGAGAAATATTTAAAATAGGGAAATTATCCACATGCTGTGCAGGAAGCACAGAGAAGCTGATGATTCAAAATATATTCCAGTGAAGAAAAATGGTCATATAAAGTGACACAATTACATCAGAAATATAAAACAGACATAGGCGCTGTTTTTAGTATCAACTGGAATATTAGATCTCTGTTTAATATTTTGCATCATGTTTGTAATGAAATTAAGCCACTTGACCTTGAGAAGTTAACAGATGGACTAATTAGAGATTGACTTATTTATGTTATAATTGATAACCAGGTCAGAATGCTAAAATGAGATTAGTTATTAATTTAATTTTGTAAATAATCATCACTGCAAGATAAAGAAAACTGGATTTTCCCAATGAGCTAGGAAAAAAATTATGAGAGAGGAATATCATGTGATTTAAAACTTGGGCACAGGGTGGGGGGAAATCAGAAAGCTACCATCATATCAAAGATCTTTAATTAAAAAAAAAATCCTCAACTTTAAACACACATGAAATAAATGTAGGAAAGCACAGTTCAATACAGTAAACATATCGAACATTTTTTCAGGGGACAGTATAATGGACAAAAAATGCATGGTAACTTATATCCATAAGTTTCTGAATGGGAAAAAAAAATGCAAAGCAAAAATCTGCTAAACAATGTATTATCACAGTGTCAGATATATCAAAGCAGAATGCTTATCCCAGTGTAAACATTGACAATTTAATAAGAAAATTAAAAACAAAGTATGTTTATGTACATAAAACAGAATTTGGCAGAACTTGTGTAACAAAAAAAAAATCAGTGAGTGGGGTTTGAAAAAAAAGCAACAGTTCTCATCATACATGGGTTGAAACCAGTATGCAAATACAGTGAGGTGTTTAACTTGTCTATAAAATATGATAGAAAGGATAGTTTTAATAAAGTTTTTCCAAGACAATGCTTCTTAAATGATATAAAACATTGGGGTAAACTGTATTCTGGTGTGTTCCTCAGTATGATAGTGTAAATATACTGGCTTCATCAAGAAAGAAAGAAAAAACAAACAAACCCAATCTTCACCAGATGGTGAAAGTAGATGTTACTAAATGCTTTTGGATACAACATGCTTAAGTTAACAGTGTGGTCACAGAAATAAAAGAAAGGATGTTAAAGATGAATATTAATCCTAACATCATAAATAGGGTCATCACAGGATTGCAATCTGTGCAAACCATTCAAAAGCACTTCTTCAATAAATACATTCAAGGCAATTTTGTCTCAAATCAAGTCATACAGAATCACTCTGACAAAAAGATTTAGTGCTCAACACTTTTAACTTACTTTCATTTACTTTGACTTTTTCTTCTGCCTGTTTCAGTATCAGAAATATCCAGATTCCTGGCTAGAATGCAAAAAGTGAACACCTTTTCCAAATGACTTCTCATTTGAGGGAAAAGGAAAAAAAAAGGAAGAAAGGCAGACCAACATAATGAGAAACTGGAGCAATCTGAGCTGTGCACAAGAAAACAACTTTGTAGATTGGATAGGCTTAAAATGCCAGATTAAGTTTAATGCAGTTATTTATGTAAGACAATAATTTGGCGTAAAAGAAGTTTACCAAGCATACCCAGAAAATCTGCAGTCAGCTGTATAGATGGAAAGTCACCAAAATAAAAGCAGCTGTCCAAGGAGGCATCTCTAGCTTGTCAAAACTAAAATGTTTTTCAGAAGTACCTGGAGGATGATGTGAATATTTTAACTTCTGACATTTATTTTCTTGGCATAAGAGCCTTATGGGGAAAAAAACCACACAATTTTTAGAAAGTAGTTTGAAATATATATAACTATCCATACAATATCTATATATAATAGATAATGGTTTCCGTATTTCTACATTGGCTCTCAGTCTAGTTGTTGAGCAGATTCAGGAAATGCAAAAAGATATTTCTTTTTGGCTTTACATTGCAACTCGCACCACACACCCACACCCTCTTATTAGCAACTGCAAAGACTGCCAGGTAACTGGGAACCCAACTTCATGTTCATGCTAAGTCCTGCCTTTGGAATCCACTCCTATGGTGAGCATGGAAACTCAAGGAGCTAAGGGTAATGCTAACGACTGACAGTGTGTTCTTAAATTGGATGGTAGCTGAAAATGGACAGATCTTTTCCTTCCAAGAAAAGGTTATCTGCTCAGCAGGATGCTGGGACCCACTGGCAGTAACAAATGTGCAGCAGTTTGTACTCTGACTTACTGTATCTAACCTCTGGCTAAATGACTGAAAGGATTTTCCCTGGTAAGATTTGCTCTCTTACACATGGTGCATATGTATTAAATCCCCACCAGTTTCCACTGCATTCCACAATCTTTACAAGCACTTGGTGTCTCCTTTGAGGCACCCAGCATGTTGTGGGACTGGGACACCCTATGATGGTGTCCCAGTCAACCGGAATTCTGGGCATGCAGCAAGGGGTAAGGAGAAAAGCACAAGCAGGCAGGGCAGGGACTGGGCAAAACAAAGAATGCCAGATGGCTCAGAGCAGCAAAGCAGCCCCTGTGAGGAGTGATGAGAGCCTTGCTTCGTGTTGTATACATGAAAATAGTGCTGCTGGCCAAGGCAGCGAGTCATAGGAGAAGCTGGAGCTGAGGGGGGACAGAGGGAGCAGCCAGTCCCAGCTGGGCCAGCAGCACCGAGCACTGCCAGGCACGGCTGGGCTCACCAGACAGCACATGGGTGGAGGCCCACAAGCCACTGAAAACTACAGCTACATTTTGCCAACACGTTTGACTAATCTGGAGCATGTTCCCAGCTCTGCTTCACCACAGGGCTGCTTTGCATGGAGGTACTAACCACATTCGGGAACAGCTCTAAACCCTCTGGGCACTGCCACAAAAGCTGACAGGAGAAGATGGGGTAACAGTGAGCATGTCCTCACCCCTTCTTCCCAGGGTTTTTAGCTGCTATACTTTCCCCACAGCGAGGTTCAAATGTTGCCTGCATTATGGCACTTGTCCTACTATCCTTGCTTCCCAAGTAAGCACGGAGAGCAATCCTTTCTCACCTCCATGATCAATCCATTCTCACCTCTGTGCTGCCTTCCAGTCCCTGCCATTCCACCCCTTCTTAATGCTGATAGGGAGAAAGTGAAATTCCGTACTCATCCAGTACAAGTAATTGCAAACATCCAGGGCAATGCTTTTTTGTTCCATGTCATGCTTTTACTCAAAAAGAGGCCCAGTTATCCTGGTTTTAAAACTCCTTGGAAAAGTCTGAAATGCTTAAGTGGCAAACTAATGTTCAGCATAAAGATGCAAAAGGGAGATATTCTGCTCTCTGAGGGAGACTGCACATTTCCCTTCCAACCCTGGCCTCAGTTGAAGTATTACAATAATGACAGATGAGCTCCTCCAATAAGAGGCTTTCCTTTCCTTGACTTCAGTGGTCAATTTTCCAGAGTTTTACGCAACATTTTAATCTCATGTCTTTCAACTCTATATTCTCCTGCTATGTTGGTTATGAAAATGGCATTAATAGAAACAGAAAATCTGTTAAGCAGGGTAAGAGCTGTATTACATGTGAGAGCAAAACAAGCAGCCCCTGGCACTGAGTACCAAAAGGATTCCATTAAACAGAAGGAATACACTCTTCCAACTGGCACAGTATCATTTCACTTTGTTGACAGTATATAGTATAATGATTATCTACAGCTGGGATGGGAAAGTATAAATCACATTAATTTTTAAAAATATACTTAGCTATGCAGACCACAGGAATACACAACATTCAAAAATTGATTATGGCTATGGGATTTGATTTTTTTTTTCTTTAAGTGATAATATATATAGGAACTAAGAGCAACTCCCACATCTTCATTAGCAACTTCTTCAGATCATCCAAACTACAGAATGTGCTTTAAATAAATTTGAATAAACACACTTGGCTGACAGTCTTCTCACAGAAAAATGTATCTTTAATTTAAATAAATCTTTAACATTCACTCTTCTGCAACATGCCAATCTACTTGTTGCTTTGATTAAAGAGTCATTTTTAGTTTCACTAAATGAACATTATTAAAGAGATTCTTTCCAAGAATACTGAATAATAAGAGCATTTGATCAAGAAAGAAAACTCCTTGATGAAGTTATTAGCTACAGATTAATTTCTTTGTGCAAGTGACAGAGACTTACAGGATATTGATAATGACTAGGAAAGCAGTCTGTAGGAACCATGCACATTTATCTCTCATCAATCACAGTCTTATCTTTTATCTATTAAAAAGGAACTCAGAAAGTGATAGCATAGACAGCTTGCTGACATTTAAATTTCTTGTGTTTTCTTCACCCTCCTTTTTCTTTACCCCTTAATATAACCCAATTGCATTAGTCAGCAACTTCTGTTACACAGGACATTGTCTTTGCATAGAACTTAGGGCATGAGATTACAAACCCAGAATATTCATTCACAGAAGAAACTAAATTCACCCTTATGTACATTTGAAATCAGATTTGACAGAACAGCACTAGAAGTATGGATGCGCATTAAAAAAAGATTTCTTGTGTTTTAATTCTATTTTCATCATTTAGCTTGTTTTTCATATCCAAAAATAATCATATATAGGCAAATCCTAATCTTTCCTAAATACATCCCAGTAAAAAGTATCCAACATCCCAAACAAAGACAATATATATGTTTACAAGGCAATCATTTACAGAAATTGACCAGAAATTTGTATTTTCCTAAAGAAGTAGCACAACTTTCCCTTGCCTACATGTAAATATACAGACATTCTTTTGGAAGACCATGTGCTTTCAAAAACAAGGCAAGCAATATGGCAGTGTGTGCTAAGAGTCATCCTTCATGTCAATAAGGCAAACAGGATTAATTAATATTAAGGAAGATGGGAGAGGAAAATTAAGAAAGGCAGGGCTGTCAAGACACTGTCACCACGAGAGCAGGTCAGAAAACAAGTCCTACGCTAAAAACTATGAAGTTTTGGAAATCTGATTTTTCTTCTTATCCAGGTGAACCATTCACCCCCAAACTGGAGAGGCCATTGGTTAAGGCACCACCCTATTCATCAGCTCAGTACTGATACAGGCAGTACAGAAGGTGTCTCTCAGTCTCCCTCACAAAATATTAAGTAGATCCAACATTCATTGAAGTTGGTAAACCACAGACCAGCACTAAGAGCCTACAGTCAGAGACAACAAGGACTTTCGCTCAAGAAAAGCACCCTGACTTACCAGGAAAACAAAGCATGACCTAGCTTATTATGAGCTTGACTGTGGACTGGTTGAGTACTTTTGGCCCAAGGAATAAAGTGTGTGTGTGATTGTGTCTGCAGTGTTTATTTTGCTCTTTTTTTTTTCTTAACTAGCCCATCAGTTGATGAGCTTCTGTCACAGGTGAGGGTTTCTCAACAGCAGGTTACCACTATTGGCAATTACAAGCTATTGGCAACGTCTCCTGCTGCCTATTTCTCTGCCATTTGATTTGAAGGAAACAAACCCAGGAAAGTTTCTCTTTAACAGGAATTATTTTTGTGAAAAGTTTTGATGTATCAGCATTTTCCAGTCAAAGAAACCCAAAACATTTTCTCAGAAAATTCCTAACCAGCTCTAGTCATCACTTTTCAGAGAAGCTGCACGTCCAAAAACTGGAAATTCCCATGTACATGGAAAAGGAGTTCAGAAAAGTATAGTATCATAGTGTCTGTATCTCTGTGTCACCTGCTAAAGAATGCCTGTGAAAACAATATCCTCAGTGAGCAGACTGAGCACAGAAGCTGTAATGAGATTGTTCAGCATCCTACAGAACCACATTCTTCCTTGCAGGGGGAAAACAACAGGTTTTACTGCACGTGATGCTACCAGTCTGTTTTTGACTTGCCCACTCAGATCACAAAATACTCCACTTTGAAATTCCATTTCAAAGTATTTATTCTTTAACTAGAAAGCAGTTATGACTTGGAAGGCATGAGCATGCCATACTGTGCCTGATGCCCTCAGATATTGCCCCAGAACCCGCTGCCACAGTTCCCTGCCCTTGCTTTGCCTGCTCCTGGCAGATTCTTTCCCTGAATTGTGCCTGTCCTTTGTTTCTGTCTGTGCAAAGGTCTGACCCTAACAATGTTGCAGGAAGGAAGGAAAGGTTTGTAGAAACCTTTACAAACTTTTTTCCTTAAACGTCTTCCCAGAGGGCCAATAGAAAGCACAGAGTTGGCTCTTCAGATAATCAGTCCAGGGGGGACACTTCAGGAAAGAAATTCAGCTAAAGAGCATCCAGCACTTGATTACTTATTGTTCTTTCCTCGCCCCCCCCTCCATCTCCCGGATTTCAGCGGGAACATCTAATGAAATTACAAGTATTTCAGTCTGGAAATAGCACGTTCGTGCTGTTAAACTTCAGCAAGGACATTCCCGTTCAGCAATGCACTATCCCATGCTTTGGGTACTCCTTGTCAACTTCTGTTATTTAACATTTATTCTACCACTGGAAATTAAGGATACACGGTCCCATCCTGATAACGGCAGGGAGCACCTCTGGGCAAGGATGCGATTTGCTTTCCCCTCTCTCCCGCTTTCCAGCTCTGCCAGTCCTGAGCGAGCCCCGCGCCCGCTCCCGCACGGTGCAGGCGCTGGGAGCGGCGGCCCCCTCCGCAGCCCCGGGCCGGGACCTGCCTCCCTCAGGGCTGCGCGCCTCGTCCCGGCCGGCTCCGCTCGGCTCCGCGGCGCTGCCAGCCCGCCCGGACACGCAGGGCGAGGCTCTGCCAGCCCCACCTGCGGGCTCAGACCTGCGGGCTCAGACCTGCGGGCTCAGACCTGCGGGCTCAGACCTGAGGGCAGCGCCCCGGCGCGCCGCCCCAGCGCCCTCCCCGCCGCGGCGGAGCGGGGGACAGGGGCCGTGCTGCGGCTGCGGGGCGGCCGGGGGTCGCTAGCGAAGTGATAGAAGAACTGACCTGCCGCGGGGATGGCGGTGGGCAGCAGCAGCAGCTGGTGGAGCAGCAAGGCTGGCAGGAGGTGGGTGGCCCGCATGGTGCTGGCGGCCCCCCCGGCGGCTGGCGGGGAGGAGAAGGGGAGATGGCTCCTCGGAGGGACCCCGTGCACCGCCGGTCACTCGAGGAGGCAGAGTGAGCCGAGCTTTTTATTGCGATGATCTAAGTTTGTTGTGTGATTAACTGGAAAGATCTGGGTCCCAACTCCCTCTTACGGTAAGAAACTGTTTAACAACATCCCCTCTCTGCCTCTTCTTCTCCTCCCTCCTCAGGAGCTGCCTCCCTTCCCTCCCACCCCTCAACCAGCCCAGGGAGAGGGCTTCCCCCGCCTCATCCCTCCCTCCTTCCCCCCCTCTTCCCCCGCCTCTCTCCATCCCTCAGAAGCTCGGGAGGAGCAGCCCGGCCGGGCCAGGTCCCTCAGCTCTGGCCCCGGGGCTGGTGGTCCTGCGGCAGGGCTCCCTCGCCGTCCCCATTGCCATCTCACCTGCAGCCAGAACAGACCTCTCCTCTCTGTCCCTTCACAGCGTCCCGCTTTCTGCACCTGCCCCTTGGCCTCATCGCCAGACAGCGCCTCCATCCATTGCCATTTCACTGGGATTCTCCCACCACCCGGACAATTTCACTGTAAGGAAACACCTTTCCTCTGACCTGCGCATGGCCGCCCCCAGCCACCAGCCTGGCCTTTCATCACCCTCTCTGGCCATCTGACAAATGCCACTTCCTCAAAATTGTGGCAGCTCTGGGGAATTTAAAGGTCAAGTATCAGCTGCTGGCGCTGCTCCACAGAGACGATCTTCAGTCCAAAGCGATGCCTGACCTTCCTTCTGTTGCAGGCAAAGTCATTGTAATTTTTCTCTTGCACTTCATTTTAACCTCATGGAAGCAATGACATTGGGTTTTGTTTAAAGTCATGAGACCGGCCTTCGTGACATGCAAGTGTTCAAAAATAAACACTTGAGGAAAAGTTTTGCTGTAATTTAAACTGTTCCTTTCTCCCATGCATCCACCTACCATCTAGGGCAGGAGTGTGTGACAACAGCGGAAACTGTTTCCCTCCATTTTCCACGAAAAATCAGAGACCCACATGTGGCCCCGTGCCATGTGAGACAGAAAAATGTCCAGGCTCCTTCCCAGCCTGGACTCCTTTGCCCATATTGATGATTAGAGTGAAACAGGTATTAAAAAAATAGATTTTTCCCAATTCACAATTAATTTTTGATCAAGTATTTCCAACATATATGAGTGGGACTTTTTACCCAGTTACCTTTGCTCAGTGGCAAAAGTTAAAATTTCCATTTAGGAATTACTGCCTTACTAAATGAAAGTAAGGTGACAAAAGCAAGTTGAAAGACAGTCTGTTAAGAAAATATTTTGAACATTTGGTATTACAGGAAAAACACATTTGTGTGGAAAAAATGCTTTCTGTTTCAGAATGAGCATTATTTCTAGGGGTTTTAGTTGATTTTTTTTTGCTGTCCTCGTTTTTCTCCTAAGAGTAAATGTTAGTTTATAGGAATTTCTTGGAGATGTACTACCTGAGAAACAGAGAACATATATTCCACTGGCCAACAACCTTGTGTGGAATCCTTGTCCAGTGCAACTGATAAAACATGGATTTATCAGTTTTTGTTTTCTGTTTTACTCCCTGCCAAAGATAGACATAAGTATAAACAAAAAGCAACAAAAATAATCATATCACCATTCTGAGCCCAAAATAGCCACATTCTGCTAACCAGATGTATTTGACTTTTGGCCCATGCATGTGTTGAGTGACATTTTTTGCAGAGGGCAGAATCATGCACCATTAAAGTCAAGTAGAGTGTTTTACCACTGACTACTCTGAGGAGAATATTTGGCCTGTATTCATATCCCTCCTAAATTTTAGGAAGATTGCTGTTGTGTCTCTTAAGGTCTGGAGTGCTCCTTAATGGAGGAAATATTCTGCTATATGGAATCCTATTATTAATACATAACCTTGCGGATTATTAATGATGTGTCTCAGTTCTTTAAGAAAGCTGAAGTGCTGGTCATGAGCTTCTTTAGCTGCAGATATTGTGCTGGGCAGGTGTAACTCCATAGTCCTGCTTCTCCATTTGTCCAGTTTTGGGGAGCTGCTTGAGGATGCCTCTGCCTTTTACAGAGGCCATTGTATATCTCCCCTCAGAGGAAGTCAGGACACAAGGACTAGAGGGCCAGGGACAGCAGGTACATTAGGAAAGGAAGGATCCTTGTGGTGGTCTGACAAACCATGACAATCCTACAGATTCTGTATTCAGATGTTCTTTTTGTAGGCAGTCAAGACTGAGATTTGCATCTGGATCTGTGAAAGGAAAATTCTTTATGGTGCCACATCATACGCTGCAAAATGTAGCATGAGCCTTTTTCTGCGTCTTCATGCCCCATCTGTTTTGCAGTGGAAGCATATTATTTTATCAATTCAATCAAATTTTATCTTGAAATGAGTTTTCAATATGAAAGAAAGCTGCAAAAATTTCATTTCCATGAAATAAATTTTCAGAAAGAATTCTGTGTTCTGTTTCAGCCTACACATAGACTAACTAAAAATTAAAATACAACATTCAAAAGTTGTAGGTTTTATGCAAGAATATTGTTTTATGACCATTTGAGGGCACGTTTTTGGACCTATAAATCCTTTCCCTATTTCTGTATTTGGGGCTTATCTGAGAGTGGGGATTTTTGGGTTGTTGGGTTTTTTGGTTAGATTTTTTTTTCTAATTTTTTTGGCAGCTCTGCAAACTTGCTCTGATAACCTGGCTTTCAAATCAGTGCAGCTCTGTATTAGGAAAGTAACATAACATTTCTGTAAAAGTTATCTTAAAAGAAAAGAGTTACTTGCACACTTTACCAAAGATGTATTTGCTCTGGACTGCCTACATGAGTGAAAAATTTCAAAAAACTTTATTTTGGTTGGAAAAGTAAGCAGACATGACCAAACACATGGAAACTGCTATTTTTATATTCTATTTTCTGACCATAACCACAGTTGAATCTGTTTTTCAGATGTAACTTGTTGTTCAGAAATGCTAGATATTCACAGTTTGGGCAGGAATCCTTACATGTATACAAAATAATATTAAGTCACCATTAGCTTCAAAGAAAACTTTTCTAAATGAAAAGTTTTGATGTGAAGCAACACTTTTGCTCAAAATATTTGCTTTTTACTTCTTGATTTATCTGGTATAGGTATCACTGTGGTAAAGTCCTACTGGAGAATAAGCCAAATAAAACAAGTAAGTGCTTGCAGTAATTACTGTTAAACACAGAGTTAATCAATGAAAAAGTCTCAGACTGCCTGAAGAGTTTAAACTGAACAATTGTGCTTCACATTTCAAGAAGTACTAAGCTTTATTGTCGTTTTTTATAACCTGACCTTGAGATTAGGAGCAGAAGAGATTAGATTGTGGTATGGACCACAAGGTTTGGCACTGCCAGGTAAGGCAGAGTTTAGGCAGAGTTACAGCACATGACAGGTGTCAGTACTCGCTGAGGGACCTCAGCCAGAGCCCAGGCTCTGGAGTTTTCCAAGATATTACACATGCCTCCTTGTGCAGAAAGAGAAGGGGAAATAAGGCATGAGAGCTGGGAGGAGGAGCAGGAAGAAGTGGATAACAAGATCCACACACGGGAATTATTGGGTAGTTGAAAGCAAAGGCTCTGAAACTTCACAGTCTACAGCTCTAGATGGAGTCCACAGGACTTTGCATGTCATCATACCAAGTGTTGCAGATCTGACCTGCTTGTCCCAGAGGGCAGATTGACCACCCCAGCCCAGTGTGTGGAGCCCTGGGCAGTGGAGATGCTTTTGTGGCACCTCACATGAGCCTTGGTGCTGATCCCACCAGGGAAACTTGAGGATGAAAACGAGCTCCAGAGTGACTTGGCTGGGCTGGGTGCCACCCATTTTAATTCACGTGTGTTCATAATATTCAATCATAGATAATTCCCAATTCTTCCTGCACCCAGAGCCCCAGGCGTTCAGGTCTGGCTGCTAAACCCGAGGCAGGTAATCCAGCATTCATCCCTGCAGTCAGTTAAAAGCATAAATCCTTTATGGTTTTCCTGTGTGGGACATATGGTAATTGCTTTTCTCATATTTGCTGAATGCTAACTAGGAGGAGTTCAGATGGATAACAGAACAATTTTTAAGTTCTAGTGTGAAAGTCATTTAAGTCATTTATGGAATGGTACCCAAGGGCAGGAGATGACAGTGTAGCCCATCAAAACTTACTTTTTCTAATATTTGGGAAAAAGAAAAGGAAAAGGAAAAGGAAAAGGAAAAAAGGAAAAGGAAAAAAGGAAAAGGAAAAAAGGA